>NC_047528.1:43231703-43358562 GCF_012275295.1 Melopsittacus undulatus | reverse complement strand
TTCTCTGCATCCCACCAGGGTGTGGAGGGGGAAAGTGAGTGGCTGTGTGGTACTTAGTTGCTGGCTGGGGTGAAACCAAGACATGTTCCCACTTACATTGTCTACAGTTAGAGACAAACTTATAAGCATACACTGAGAGAAGCAGATATACTTAAATAAATGCTTGAGTTACCTGTATGGTCAAAGGACTACATGCTTTCAAAGCACTGCAAAGAAAGATCCTGTCTGCACATGACAGCTGTCTTAACTCACCAGTACCACAAGCTGCATAGTGACAAACTCTTTTAATAGGTCCTCTAATTGACCAGATTTTCTTGACAGCTTAAAGACAAATCTTGGATTCACAACAACAGAGAACTACCATTTCCTCATGCTGGACACACAACTAGAGATTAATATTCTTTCTGACAAGAGAAGAGTTTGCTCTCTAAGCAAACTGCTCTCCCCTGTCCCCGCACCCTTTTTATTTCTACTAACAGTAACCAGTGGTATTAGATGTTCTCTAGCTGGATATATGGGAGGAATATCAGAGAAAATTACATGCAAAACTTTATTTCCCTCAACTACTCAGTTTTGGAATTAACTCTTCTTGTGTGAAAAGTCTGTATTTGCCAAATTGTCATATGCCTTTTAGCTGATGGAGCACGCAGGAAAAAAGCATAAAATTTGTAGGACTTAGACTGAAAGAAAATTTTTAGTGTGAGGATATTAAGTGTAGGAGGGGTTTTTTTTTTCCCTCTTATTTTATTTTTTCAGAAGCAGACACACTGCCTATGGTATGCTGCATGGTGAAGGAAAAGAAGTTTTCTTCTAGCTCAGTTTTGTGTAGGTGTATGTAGGGCTTTGTTTTCATTGTTTGACAAGAGTCTCTATTTCACTGGGTAACCATTCTTTCAGTTCTTTTAGCTTTAAATCAAAATATTTACATAGTTCACGTGATACAGAAGAAGACATTTTATTTAAAAAAACTCTAAACACTAAGTAAAAAGGTGTTGTTTTCTGACAGATTTGGTAACAAAATTTTGATAAAAAGATTCCTTCTAAAAATGTCCTGATCATCTTCTAATACATAGGACATTTAGTAGTTAAAATGTTGCAATTGGTCCACATGTAAACGCATCCACCAATTCCAAATGAATGTCTCTCTTCAGAAGTCATCAAAGCTTTGGCTCATATCCTAGACAATCCTACTCACCCTGTTTCCTTCACCTATAATACCATGTTTCCAGTTAGACTTTTTTCCTACTGTGTGGTCACTGCTGACATCACCACTGCTGGCAGACAAGAGTCCTGATTTTGGTGCCACAGCATGCTTCATTGTTCCACTACTTGACTTCTGACACAATTCATACAGCCCAGTTCTCCATGTCTGGACATCCTGGCATTCTCCATGTGTACTGTGCTGTGCCATTGCCCAGTTGCAATGCTAGACCCTAGAAGCGCCCCTGGGGAATCTCTGAATTACACTCTTATCATAGAATCATAGAATAGTTAGGGTTGAAAAGGACCTTAAGATCATTTAGTTCCAACACCCCTGCCATGGGCAGGGACACCTCACACTAGACCATGTCACACAAGGCTCTGTCCACCCTAGCCTTGAACAACACCAGGGATGGAGCATTCACAACGTCGCTGGCAACTCATTCCAGTTCCTCACCGCCTTAACAGTAAAGATCTTCCGGCTAGGTTTCTTTCTTTGCTGGTATAACATCTCCATGACAATAAAGATACCTATGGCCCTTTACTGGATCTTTCTACAAAATCTAGGATAGAACAGAATAGACTATTAGAGCTAAAAGGGACCTACAGTGATCACTGCCTGACCAACTCAAGGCTTACCAAAAGCTAAAGCATCTTATTAAGGGCATTGTCCAAATGCCTCTTAAACACTGACAGGCATGGGACATCAACTGCCTCTCTAGGAACCCTGGTCCAGTGTCTGACCACCCTTTCAGTAAAGAAACGATTCCTGATGTCCAGTCTAAATCTCCCCTGGTGCAGCTTTGAACGATTCCTGTGTATCCTGGCACTGGGTACCAGGGAGAAGAGATCAGCTCTCCACTTCCCCTCCACAGAAAGCTGCAGAGAACAGTGAGGTCACCCCTCAGCCTCCTTTTTTCCAAACTAGATAAGTCCAAAGTCATTAGCCTGTCTTTATAGGACATTCCTCTCTGCTTTGTTGCCTTCCTCTGGACCCATTCAAGTACCTTAACATCCGTATTAAATTGCCAGGCCCAGTAACATATACAGTACTCAAAGTGAGTCCACACCAACACTGAAATACAGTGGGATAATCACCTCTTCTGAGCAGCTGGTTATGCTGTGTTGGATGCACTCTGCTCACTCCCATTTTATACTTGTGCTGGGCATTTCTCCACCCAGGTGCAGGATCCAACATTTCAACTTGTTAAATTTCACGTCATTAACTGTTGCCCAATGCTCCCATCTATCTAGATCCCTCCCCAGGGCATGTTGTCCCTCAAGAGAATTAATGACACCTCCCAGTTTGATATCATCAGCTAAGTTACTAATAGTGCATTGAACTCCTGCATCCTTTTCGTTGATATTCTTCAGTACTCTGGGATGAATTCCATCAGGCCTCATGGACTTGTGAATATTCAGTTGATAAAGCTGGTCCCCTACAATTTCACTGACCAAATATGGTGTACTTTGGTCACCAGCCCCTGTTTGCTCATAGTCTGATGATCTGATGTTATTTGTGTCCCTTAACAGTTACCAAATTCAGCCATATCTAATGCCTAACAGTGTACCCAAACTCCCACCTTGCTGCAAAAGCAGATCTACCTCATTCTGCTAGTTTTGAAGAAGCTCTATTACTACCAAAAGCCATAGAATCATAGAATCATTTAATCGTAGAATTATAGAATAGTTAGGGTTGGAAAGGACCTTAAGATCTAGTTCCAACCCCCCTGCCATGGGCAGGGACACCTCACACTAAACCATATCACCCAAGGCTCTGTCAACCCAGCCTTGAACACTGCCAGGGAACCACCATACACAGAATCATGCAGGCACATAGGCTGAGAAAGGCTGAACAGGTTAGTTTTGATTTTAATGCAGAATTCCCCATAGGAACTTGCTGCCCCACTGCACCCATTGATCCACATCCACTTCCTACTCTCTGAGTTGCAACAATTAACACACACGGTTATCTTATCCCTGTAGCATGCCCTGATTAGTCTGATCCATAAACATGAAATAAAAACTGTAAAGAAATTTCTGGATTATCCCAGGATTGTCAGTGGACCTGTGGGAACAGGGAGCATGGCACACTCCTGGATCCATGACTCACAATGCAAACATTATTTATTCAAACTAACAGAGGCTCCTGCAGTTCAGCTGGCTAGCTGGGAAGGTCCGGTTTCCTGGGCTGGGAGGTGACATTTCTTTGTGTGGAGAGGTGCCCTCTGAGCAAGAGCTTGTCTTTGTCTTCTCTATTCCCTAAACCTGATAGAAGGGGAAAGGGGACAAAGTGTACAGGCTTGATGCTAGTTTTCGAATGAGAACATAACTCTATGCTGTATGCCCATTTTGTGCATGGATGGACATTGATGTTGCCTCCCCAGGGTGAGCCCATCAGCATAGTGCTTCCAGATCAGAAATCCCTCTTGCTGCTACACGATTGTCCTCTTCCTACAAAAGGATTTTTGAAAAGTTATCTCATACTTCAACCTCAATCTTCTTTTCTGAGGAACAAGCTGGGCTCAAGTATAGAATGATTCCTATCTAGGTTTATCTGGCTTAAATATTCCAAGTAAATGTCAGCATTGAAAAGGCTACCACCATGCTGAGGTGAGAATTTAGACTTGAGAATAATACAAGCATTACTGTCCTGCTGCCTTGAGTAATTTGAAATCAGAGACCTCCAGAGCAAAGATGATTTTGAGCTCTATTCAGCTCAAAACTGATATTTGCCTTGCCTCAAGATGCAGCACTGATACTGAGGGGAAGGTATGACTTCTCAAAGCCACACAGCTATGTGCACACAGAGAACAGACAAGCACCCTCGTGCTCTTTTCCAGAGAGGTTTCTCTGGAAGAAAACATTGAAGGTACTGGAGCTAGAAAAGCAGATTTAAGTCCCCCCATAAATGAAATACATGTATTTGGGAAGAAAGACTAAATTCCACTTCTTCACCACAGCTTTTACCATTTATATTTGTATATATTGAATATTATTGAATTTATTGAACATGTATATATTGAAATTTATAGATGTGTGTGGGCACAAATGGTAAAAGTCATGATGGAGAAGCAGGGTTTATTATTTCTTGCCGCATAGACAGAGGTATAGATATGAAGTAAAATAAGATAACACTTAAATATTTGCTGACTAAAAAGAAGAGGGAGAGGGAGAAATACTTAATCTTCTATATATGCTTTATAATACTGGGAGGTACTTAGATTGGAGTGATAGTGGCTGTATCACAAGTGACACAAATAAATCATAATTTTACATAAAATGATGGGAATTTGGAATTTATTGTTAAAATAGCTTGGAAATCTGAACAATTTCAGTGAGTTGCTTTGCATTCAGTCACTGGAACCATTTGTTGAATGACAGCTCTTCTGGCAAACATAAAGACTTGTTGCTAGTGCAAATGTGTGTGTGAAAAATCAATGTCTTCAATAGAAATAGATTGTATTCTCTTTCAAACCATATTACTCATAACTCTATTATCATGGTGAAGCAAAAATACTTATCACATTTTAATACTTACATGGTAGTGTTCATTATTCATGTAATTGCTTAATATTGCTGGTCTCTTTCTGAATAAAGTAAATAATGTTGATTAAGATGAGAATAACTTCAAATCCACAATATACTGAAACTTTTACTCCTTGATGAAAAACAGGATGCATGAGCTCACCCTGAAAAACAAAGTACGGAGATAATCCATAATTTGAAATATCATATATGATACAAAATATCATGTGTTTTGAAATCTTATTGTATTCATTAGTCTGTTTAACTTTTTCACTTGTCTTTAGTTGTACTAATAGCAGTTCAATGTACATAGTCATTCCTTGCTTTCAAGGTTCTTACAGATCTTCATAATTATTAATAAACTTTGTAGTAAAATTAATTTGATAAATTATGTTTGATTATTGCCTTTCTATACAACTGGTATCCAGATTGTTTGTAATTTTACTAGAGTGTCTACCTCTAGTGATGAATTTTTGCAATTTTCTTGAAAACAATTATAATTTCATCAGTATTCCACAAACTGTAGTCATCTATGATTTTGCCATTACTTTTTGAATTCACACTGCTGTGTGATCAGTCACTGATAATACACTATTGTTTTCTCAAGTGGAAGACTATTGCTCTGATAATAAACAAGAGCAAAGGGCTGCAAGTACAATTCCTCTAAAGATAGAGATGGAACTTATATCATAGACAAAGGCTGGCAAAGTTACAGACGTTTTGAGTTATTTAAAATAGTTATCTGAATTTGTAAGGTCTTTCTTCACTACTGGCAAAATAATTCACTACAACCATATACCTGATATTTTTCTTCTTATTGACATTTGGTAGGTTTCCAGAGTTTAATGGATAGCAATTGCTGGAAACTCCCTCTATTTGAAACCAGATGTCCATCATAACATTGTTCAAAGTCTGTTTGATGAATTAAGGAATATGATCCTAAGGCCAAGTACTGCACAACTGTAACAATGACTTACTTGCATATCAGTGACTGAGTATGATTCATGTTGGGTACTTGTTGAATTATATGCAGCATCAAACTGTGAGATAGTATTTGTTACCTACCTGATGTCAATTCCAATACTTCCCAATGTAATGCTTTACAGTTTAATACACTGTACATTAAGGTTCAAATTCTCAATAGAAAATGAAGTACTTGTATGTCTTTTTAAGTGTCTAAATCTGATATGGATAAACACTGGCCACAGTGACACTCTGGCCTGATCCTAAAAGTACAGAAGACTGAAATTTCTGTAGCTCGATCTGTACAGTGATGGCACTTTTGTGCTGTGTTGGTCCCCTTCTTTCACCTCTTATTTAGGCCCTTCTGGGAGTCCTAAAGCAAGAGCTTGTTTGCATGAAGCGCAGGAATAGCCAGCTAAGACTGCCCTGTACATGCATGCAATACAGAAGGAAGAGTTTTTTCTAACTTTTCCCTTCATAGCTTCACCATTAGTATAGTCTTGTTATGCAGGCTGTCGTCTTGCAGGGGATGCTATTGTGTCAGAAAGTAGATGAAGATGGATATATAGATGAGTGGTTAGGAAACTCAGGTAAAAGTCAGTACTGGTTCACTCTCTGTGTGAAGGAGTGCTTGTTTTATACAAAGTGAAACAGCTTAACAAGAAGACTGAGAGCTTCCAGTTTCAGAATAACTGCTGTTTGCTGATGAAGGCATTCTTCATGCAGGTAGGAGACATGGATTACTGTCCCTCAGGCAGAGACAAGGAGAGCTTAATGCACTGCCGTTAATGCTCCAATCACTCAGAAGCTGGTCCCAAACGATATCGAGGCATTCAAGTATCTGAGCCAAAGATAATACCTACAAAAGGAGAAGAGACACTACCAATGACTAAGACTTTCTGGTTTTCTGATAGGTTTGAAACTATTACCTACAGAAGAAGCTTCTCTTACTGCTCATGGATGATGGCAAATGGCAGTTTTCCTAAGTTTACACTTTTTTCCGGAATTTATTGCTGACCTCCTTTTTCCATTTTCCCTCTTTTCAGATACATATTGGATTTGAGGACTTGGTTTGGACCCATATTCAGCTTTACATTCAACTCACTGGCATTTTTAATAGGTCTTAAATATTCACTCTGAAGAAAACTTGTTTCACATGCTATATATTGCAGTTATCTGTTCTAGTTCATCTCCCCTTGTTTCATTTTCCACAAAGCATGGCTGTAAACTTGGTTAGCCTTACACCTGTTTTTTTTCCAGGACCATATTGGTTTACAGCAGGTATACCAAAACTGAAGAACTATGTGAGACTCCAGTTTGTTATTTATTTGTAAGCTTGACATTATATATCATGCAAAATTAAAATCTTCATCTTGTTCTTACCCCAGTTATTTTAAGAACAGTCTCTTCAGAGTTTTAATAGCCCTTTGCCATACATGGCAAAAATGTGTGCATTTTTCAGCTGCTAGATTATGTTCATTTTGGGCTGTGGCCTTCATTTCATTTATTGGCTAGTTCTAGAAAGGAAATCACCACCTCTGGGTGGTTGAGTTAGAGGAGGAATCATGTGCAGTTCTCTTTCATATCTGAGATATAGCTTTGGCAGATATGGGAGGTCCAGGCCAGGATAAGGGCAGAACTGAAGCACACTAAGGCACAGTATTGTGTTTAACTGCCCAGTCGTCCTCCAGTCTTATATTTACTGTGCCAGTTCAGGCAATGGGATGTGTCACGTCCAGAGGAAACAAAAAGTGAAGTAAGAACGGAACTATTGGAAGAATATTTGACCCGGTAGAAGAGTGGTTTCTCACGTTATAATCACAGGTATGAAATCTGCTAACTCAGCAAACTGCCCTAATTTAGTTTCTACTCAATTGACCTTCCTTTTAGACTTTGCCAGAAGGCTTGATTCATTAAAGCTCATTGAGTTATTAGAGGTATTTCACTGAAAATTACTATAGGAATATGAAGTCTTCATGGCAGGCTGAATCATAACTTTAAAAGTGAACCCTAGTAAAAGATTAAATTGACTCAGATTTCAACCCATCTCTGCTGATCCATAAGTGTTTATGTCAAAATTCTGTGTTGGAGGGATTAGAAATATCATGTAGGAGTTTTTCCTGTTTAAATCTGAGGATATTTTTGATGCCTTAATTATTTTCTCTTTCTGCTTGAAGTTTTGACATCAGTAGTTTACCATAAACTGCCTTGTATTTTCTTCAGTCATTAGACTCAAATATTGCTCTACAAAAACTATTCCTTATAAACTTTTATAAACATTTACTATAGCATCTCACTTAAAAATATCTCAGCATTTTATTATATCACTTCATGTTACTCTATGCTCTTACTAAATCAAGTGTGTCATCTTGTGCTGATGTCACCCTAGAGACACAGAAGACAGTGCTTTGGAATTGTCAAGGGACATGAGAATGCGGCCATTAAATTTTATACAGGATGTTAAATGATTAATATTTGTAAATTAATGCATTTAAATTATATGTGCATTAGACACTCCAAGCCTTGCAAATATATCTGAGGAGAAGAAACACCTGACTTCTCTTTTCCTGTTGGAGTCTTTCTGAGCTGGTTGAGTGAAAAAGAAACAGTGGCATGTAAGAATTATAATACACAAGATATAGTGTATTTCTGGGCAATTATAACATGCCTAGGAAGATGTTGCAAGGCATAAGGCTGAAAGGCCAAATGGCTTTACCCACCTGAGAAATGCAGTAATTCCCTAGAAATGCACTGCCTGGAGTATATTATTACTGTTATGAAATAGAATTCATGAATAGAAAGAAGGAAAATGTTGAGGAGGGGGACAGGCCTATCCATGCATGTACCGTCTAGTACTAAAGTGGGTATGACATCAGTCACAGCCAATCAAACAGGCTCAGTAGTGTCCAAAGTACTACAGACATTTCATAATTAAGTAATGAGACATGACAGGGCATGAATTGTGTTGTATTAATTCTCGCTGAGTGTGTTGTTTTAAGGCAAGAGAATGAATGCTGGATGCCATTGGTCCAGCCAAGTATGAATTAATCCTTTCCGATTCTCACAATGGAAGTTCTTATTGTGGTTTTATAAAACGTTAATTTTTAAAATATTTATATTGTTAATTAAGTGATGAGTTTCTAAGCCATGATGGCAATCAGCACAATTCTTTCCATAATTGTGAGCAGTGAATTGTGCCATCCACTACTCCCTGCTCAGATCCTCCAGTCAAACCAGCTGTTTTCTATTGTCTGTTTGCTAATGTATTCTAATATCCTGCCTCTTAATGCCTACTCTCATATCTGAATTCATTTGCATATAAGAAGCATCTAGATATGCCAGTAATGGTTAGTGAAGTCCTTTGAGCATATAAAGTGCTATGAAAGTGCTAAATATGGCTTCTGTTTACTATTCAAAGAAAACACTAATGTAGTGAGTATTGTACATGTCCCTTGTCAGTCAGGACTTTGTTCTATTCACTGTGACTGGGAGCAGTGTTTTTTCATACTGAAAATAAAGCTTTTGGGTTTTGTGCCTCTGCAAAATTAGGGCATCCATTTTCCTTTGTTAGTAAAGAACTCCCAGTCAGATGCCATTTACTTAAAATATCTGTTTTCTATAGTATTCTATATGGCACTCTACATTGCTCTTTAATTCAGTATAGGCCATTTTCTTTGAATGTGGCTCAGGAACCTGCTGCTGGTGCTTTACATCCTCAGTAAAGGTTTTGGCTTTGAGTTCAATAGGACTTGATTCACGCTTAGTAAGATCACGGAATCTATATTTATGAACATGCTGCAGAAGATTTATCACCAGAGGAATACTGGAAAGTACAACATGGTTGTTTCCTATATAAAATCATGAAGAGATTTGCCTAAGCAAGCAAGAAATCCACCTGGCTGTCTGTGATTGCTGTTCGCTGTTAAAGAAACACTCATTAGCTTATAAAAGTCTCTGGAGTGCTACTGAAGGGATAGAGTTAGCTCTGTGACATTAATGCATGGGCAGGATGTCAGTGTGACCTACCCAATGTCCACACCACAGACTATCTGGGCCAGAGATTAGTGGCAGTGAGAAAACCTGAAATTTTACTTCTGCAAAGAAATTGCAGAGATGAGTGCCAAGATGTTTTGTATATCCATACAAAGACAAAAACACCTAGACAGCGTCACTGAATAGGCATGAAAATCCTGCACTGGGTGGCATAGAATCATAGAATCATAGTGTCATAGCATCAGCTAGGTTGGAAAAGACCTTTAAGATTATCAAGTTCAATCATTACCCTCAGACTGCCAAGACCACCACTAAGCCATATCACTAATGGCCTCATCCATATGGTTCTCGAACACTTTCAGGGACAGTGACTCCATCACTTCCCTGGGCAGCCTGTTCCAATACCTGATTACCCTCTCTGTGAAGATATTTTTCCTAATATCCAATCTAAACCTCCCCTGGCACAGCTTGTGGCTGTTACTTCTTCTCCTGTCGTCTATTACTTAGGAGAAGAGACCAATCCCCACTTCACTACAATCTCCTCTCAGGCAGTTGTAGAGAGTGCTAAGGTCCCCTCCGAGCCTTCTCTTCGCTATACCAAACAACCCAAGTTCCCTCAGCCATTCCTCATCAGGCTTATTCTTCACACCCTTTACCAGCTTTGTTGCCCGTCTCTGGACTCACTCCAGCACCTCAATGCCTTTCCTGTAGTAAGAGGCCAGAACTGAACGCAGGATTGGAGGTGCAGCCTCACAAGTGCCAAGTACAGGGGGATACTGGCCATACTATTTCTGATACAAGCCAGGATGCTCTTGTCCTTCTTGGCTGCCTGGGCACAAGCTGGCTCATGTTCAGTGGCTATCAATCAGCACCCCGAGACCCCTTTATACTAAGCAGCTTTCCAGTGACTCTTCCCTAAGCATGTAGCTTTGCATGGGATTGTTGTGACTCAGGTGCAGGACCTTGCACTTTGCCTTATTGAACCTTGTACCATTGGCCACATCCCATCAATCCAGCCTGCCCAGATCCCTCTGCAAAGCCTTTCTATTCTTCAGCTGATCAATACTCCCAGCCAACTTTGTGTCATCTGCAAATTTACTGAAGGTGCACTCAATAACCTCATCCAGATCATAAGCAGATAGATGACATGCTTTTCCGATCCTAATACTAGTTGTTTGTTTAATACTAATTGTTTCATTTCATGAGCAAAGTTATGAAAAATCTTCTTTGCTGAACATTAAACATCACAGAATCCCAGCATCACAGAAACACAGAATGGTTGAGGCTGGAGAGGACCACTGAAGGTTATCTGGACCCCACTCAGCAGGGTCACCTAAGGCACATTTCTCAGGATTGTCTATACATGGCTCTTGAATATCCCTATTGAAGGAGTCACCACAACCTCTATGGAATCATAGAATCACAAAGTGGTTTGGGTTGGAAAGGACCTTAAAATCCTCTAGTTCCAACCCCCCTGCCATGGTCAGGGACACCTCCCACTAAACCAGGTTGTTCGAGACTGTCTCCATGCAGGCTTCTCCAGGCTGATCAGCCCTAATTTTCTTAGCCTGTCTTCCATGGGGAACCCATTCCAACCTTCAGTCACCCTCACAGCAAAGAAGTTCTTCCCCATGTTCAGGTGGAACTTCCTGTGTTTTAGTTTATACCTGTTGCCTCTTGTCCTATCACCTGCCATATAACTATTTCAAAATGTTAACAGAAGTCACACTTCTACATGTCATTTTCCCAAGCCGTTGTACACTTGTCTCTGATAGTCTGTCATTTTTTGAGAAAGCAATTATTTAATACCATGTGGTAACCCAAACACATAATTGAAAATGGAAACAACAAAAGGTACTGTACATATGTAAAATTGCCAGTGTAATTACAGGTAGAAAAGCTATAATTACCCAGATTGGAATTGTCAGTCATTATTGTATCATCATAGAATTTGAGCTAGGTCATTTATCAATGATGATCCTGAAAAGAGAAGGAATATTTTTATTACTGTACATTGTAATCACACTCTTGATAGTCACTATTTGGTTACTGGCATTTTATAAAGTATAGGTTTATTTGTAATTTAAAAGAAAAATATTTTATTTTTCACCTAGATACTTTATAACTCCGCTTCCAAAATCAAAAGATGATTCAAATTTTACAAGTGCCTCATTATAATTGGTTCTGAGATCTGTCCTTGTTGTAAGGAACACAGCACTAATCAGGTAGATGCTCAGTAGTATGTCATATTGAAAACTATACACTACAATGTATGCGAATGTACATAATATGCAACCCAAGAGAGATATGTACAATGTTATGAAAATAAGACAACATATTACATTAAGTTTTTTTAGCAACTCTTCTCAGTCTAGCATGTTGCAGGATCTGCCTTCATCCAGTGACTTTTGCAAGGGTGTGAATCAGTTTTAGCTGGAAGTAGGAAGTCGTGAATCAAGGTTATATGAGAATTTTCAGTAAAAGGAAGCAAAAGGTTTCTTCTCAATATTTGGATGGCTTGGACCCTCTCGGCGTCTGGGTGGTACTTACTGGTCCCTTTCTCTGCCATGTTTTCTTTTTTCTGTATGTCCTCTGCAGCTAAGACTTGAGCACACTGCCAATGTAGGGTTATTCCGGTCCAAGCCTTTTAACTTCCATCATTTACCCTTCGGACGAACAAAGTTAGGCTGGTGCCTTGGAATCTGGAATAGTGGACACAAAATGTATTTTGACTGTGAATTATTTTATGTTTGGCATAAAGATACTTTTTTTTCTAATGGTCATGGAGTAAAATGTTTAAAAAAAAATTAAAATTAATAGAATTAAGAAATTGGTAAATATTCATGAGCCCACAAGTAGTTCCAGGTTAATGTATACTTGCTATATATACCTTTTTTTTGCTCTATGGGCTTCTTAACCTTTCAAACTTACCTTGGTTTTCAGCAGGTTTTCGGGCAAGGTGTAATTGACTGCTAAGGAAAACAACACTACTTATTAGCTTTTATTTTTTTTGGTAGATTTGCATTAAGTTGATTGATTATCAAGGTACCAAAAGGAGTATATCATTTGGCTTACTTGATAAATAATTTTAATTTTATTCCTCCCAGAAGAACATACTCAGAAATATTTTTCCTGTTCAAATTCATGTTTATCAGAATAAAAAGTCGATTATTTTCCTTCCCATACCAATTCTTGCTTTCCAAAGTCCACAGCTTGAGTCCTTTGCCCATATGTGGGAATTGAGTGCCATTTAAAAGACTCTTGGTTTAAACTTCGACTCCTAGAGAGTGATTCAAAAGCCTAAACATAGATGTCTAATACCATTTAGATGCCTTAGGATGTCCTGCCTGGCATCCAGCTGCTGCTTCAGAAGGGCTCTGGTCTCCCACAGATTTTGTGTTATCTTGGCCAGTCTCATGCAGATGCTGAGAATACCCCAGGATGTTTAAATCTGTGTTAAATGACTATGCATAGGCATCTGCACTGCTCCCCATCATGTTCCCTGCCTGCAGCAAGTATTCCTGGAGCAAGCAGCATAGGCTTGTGTTCATGTGTCTGTTTTTCTAAATGCCCCATGTAGGGGCAACCCATGACTATTGAGAAGCATCTGACAGCCTATTGTCTTGTCATGAATATTTACATCATTCTACCTATCGTAGAATAAAGTATGAAGCCTTATTCTCATTTCTTAAACAATCAAAACATACTTGTAGATTAATTTTAATGCACATATTTTTTCAGTTTGAATACATCATGATTAAAAGTTCACGACCTTGATTATATTATGCAATTTGAGAAATCGCCAACAGTGTCCATGGTGATTAAATATTCCACTTTGTAATTATTTTGTAACTTTTGTTCTGCTCTTTGCTCACTCCAAAAATTATCATAAAATTTTGAAAGATGTCCTCAGTGCAGAATATGTCCATAAAATATTAAATATTCAATTTTCCTCTATCATGGCTTGAAAAATTCATAATTACATGATGATCCACATAATAACTCATTCTGAAAAGTCATATATGGCACTCCCCCTGTGACTGAGTTAATAATTTACTGCTGTGTGGGATTTTCACTCTGCACTGTTAGTCTTGGGAACATTTATTAAGCAAATGTTCATTTGCAAGGATCAGAATGTGAATGAAGAGGGTAAGAATTTAATGAGGAGTGACAGACAGGTGAACTGATTCCATATAGTTCTTTACTACAGGAGAAAGCAGATAGCTTTATCTTTCATAGCCTCAATAGACACATGAAATGAAATATAGAGGACAGGGCAAAAGGAAAAAAAAAGGTGCTTTCTCTAGAAGGGCCAATGGAAGGATAAATCAGAGCAACTCAGGAACATGATTAAGACCAGTTGAAATGGCTGTTCAGATTCTGTACTTTTGGACTTATATGGCAGATACATTCAGACATTTTATTTTTGAGCTCTTTGTCTGTTTTTTAGCACTTAAGAAAAACTATCAAGTCAGAGAGTCCTCCACCAGTTTATCTGACAGCAATAAACCCCTGCAAAAGCAAGACAAATTTTTAAATTCGGTTAGTTGCAAAATGCAACCTTTATCATTTGTAACTGTAAGAAACACTTGCAAACAATACTATGTGGGAACTAGCATCACAACTTAATTTTTTTTTTCAGTAAATAGTGAAAAGTGTTGCAACACATTAAGTGTGTAACTTCTTTATATGATCTTTTCATGTTGTCTAATCAAACAGAAGTTAAATAATATTATTGATCCTGGTTTTATTTTGTAAGAGAAATTAAAGAAAAAATGAAGTGTCATGGGAAGACTTTATAACTGAATCAGAGTTCAGTGTTGATATATATTGAGTATGTCATTCCTGATACAGCGAAAAACCTAATACACGTATTCAAGACTAATGAAATAATTTCTTGTTTAAAGGTAAGTGAGCACAAATGTAGCTGTTTAACCAAAGACTAAGGGACACTTCATTAAACACTCCATGACTTCAACAAGGCAAACAAGTCTTCCACAATCCATTGCCACTGGGATGTGCAAGGATATAACATACAGTTATACTTTCCAATTACATCTAAAGTCCCAAATATTAGGATCTATACCTTTCTTTACACAAGCAAGATTTCTTATATGTCCTAACTGAAGCTGGACAACACTGCAATTTCTATTGGGTTTGTTTTATTAATTTACTTTAATTCTTATATGGACATTTTTCAGTGAATTTTTCTTCTCCTTGTGAGTTTAAATTTCCTAAAATATTTTTGGCCTCCAAAGCCTTGAAATATAATTTTTGAAAACTGCAGCATTTTTTTCTGTGACCATTGCCAAGATGAAAACAACCCTTATGAAAATGAGAGTTATTCTTTGGATGTGTTACACTTTTTGGGCTGTGATGGCTGATAATGTGATCAACAATGCACAGTGAATTTCTTTTTTTCAAAAAGGAAACAGTGTATCAAGGGAAATGTGAGGAAAAAACTATGCAAAACAATTTTCTGAAAGAGGTGCAAAAGATTACATTTGTCAAAGCTGTTATCAGCATCATTTTCCTGGATATATATTTCCCTGGATATACAGGTTTCAACTGAAGATGACTGAATTTAATTTGGCACTTGATTTGATTACAGCTTTTAATTTTCAAATTAAATCCATGGCTATGTTGGAAATGAGACAAAAGCTTTGGCCTAAATTTCAGATAGGGAATTCCAACTTCCATCCTTTATCAGTGAAATTTAAAACTTGAAAGAGAGGCACAGGAAAAATTTAGTTTAGTCACTCAGTGCAGTGACTTTCACCTACGCTTGAAAATTTAGGAACTTTTAAAGGAAAATGCCTTTTTCTCTTAACAGGTTAGGCAAGAAGCTAACAGTGATAAGATCTGGTATAGACTTCTATATCATTTATACCAACATGAAATCAAATAAGTCCAATTTCAGTGATCAGAGCATAGATAATTAGATGAGTTTGAATAGCAGGTGAAAGAGAGGGTTTGTGAAATGCACATCCTTCATTTCTTCTTCAAGTGTATGTAATACAAGAAAGTAATTAAGATGACTGGCTGAAGCAGCAGTAAAGATGACTGGAAGGGGGAACACATGTGGTTGAGAAAACTGTCAGAGGGAAAGGTAACTGTCATAGAAATTACTTACATATGATTTCTTAATTACTTAAATCAGTTGTCTAGGTAAGGAACACTCTGTTTTCAGGTTATTCCTAGTTTTTTCAAAGGTCAATTTGGAAGGATCTGATTTAAAAACTCCATTTCTGATGCGATTCTAAAATAAGAGACTGTGGAGAAGGTTTGTTTTTAACATAGATTTGTGGGATTTGAGAATGAAGTAGGATATCATAATGGGAGAATGAGGTGAAATTGAGAACTGAAGAAAAAAAGTCAGATTAAATTTAATCACATTTTCAAGATATATAGTTTATTTTCCTAGAACTTATTGGTTGGATATGAGAGAGGTGGGAAAGACCTATTCACAAATTGCAAGAAAAGAATCTCATTTGACCAAAGACAAACGTGTGCTATTACAGTCAAAAGAGAGAAATAGGCAGCACTTCTATGGCATAGTCCATTTTATCCCGAAATAGATATTTGGCAAGATTATCAATTCCTTAGTGTCTGTTTCTCTAAATAAAGGAACACTAGGCTGATTACTTAGATATATCTGTATGAGATTAATTTCATCTGTAGAAACTATGAACTGCTGCAAAGGCGATGTGGCCATGAAAAAAAAAATCCAATCCTTAGGTATGTCTGTGGCATTCATTAGTATAAAAGAATATTGGTGCCTTCATATAAAAGGGAAATAAATGTTTGTCTGCAATAGCCTGGATGGCTTTGATTATTCATTTTCTGGAAAGAGTAAGTTCAGACTAAAAGAGGTGTAGCAAAGAGTTGCTACGACAGATGAATAGGGAGTCTACTTCCTATTAACTTTGGGGTTCATCGGAAATTAACATTTTTTAAATGAAAGTATAACATTTCCATAAAAACGCATCATTACCATAATTTCAACAAAGTGGATGAGAAGGGAGTTGCAAATTCCAGCCCTGGTTGTGGGCTCCTTTAAGTGAGGTCCAAAATAGTGGTGACTAGTGGTAATAACAATTCAGTCACCTTACCACCAGGTCCAGCTCCCTTATATAAAGAGCAATAGTACTCCTTATTTCAAGATCCATATTGCTTCGCAACCAGGGAATCCTAACTTCTCCTATACCAAATTACCTCCTTTTCCAGCCAGAACCCATCACATTTATCCCATTATCACAATTTTGACAGATAACAGCTTACACCAAATTTGTAGTCCTAAAACATTTCCTAACAATAAAAAAGAATAACACCTTCATGAAGAGACAAGTGTATGGCTGCAAAAGAATAGTGGTAGAGGCTGTAAAAAAAGATTGTTTAATGTTCTGGATAGCTAGTAATGGGGCTCAGTGATAGGTCTTCATCCAGACCTATTTCTTCAGTATTTGTTTTGAAACAAGAAACTCCTACATATGCATAAATTTAAGTACCACCGTGACTGGCAAGGTTCTTGCGAAAATCTGGGGTTAAAGGAAAGCACCAGAATTTGTAAAATGCAACTGAAATTCCTGATAGTGTTCATGAGTAAATATTTAAAAACAGTCAGTTGAATTTTATATACCTTATTGAAGACTTTCAACTCACTTGCTTGAGGAGGCTTCCCCAGACATAAACTCTTCTTCAACAAGTTCCTTTTCCTCAGACATTTGCATATGTGAAAAGGGTTAAATCTAGCTGAGTTTCCTGGTTTATGCATTTTGAAATTATTTTATTTGCTTTAGACCTATTTTCAATGCAGGTTTACTGAAGGAAGATTTTTTTTTTGTGAATAAGATAGGGATGGGAGAGAAGAAAAAGGGTTTGATCCTGAACCTTTGTCATAGGTACTTTGCTTGAAGTAGAACAAAGACTTGCTCTTCTTTTTTCTGCAGACTGAGAGCAATAAGTACTCACCCTTGTGTGGCTTCTGAATGCTATTTTCTACTACGATAATAACATTATTTAGACTAGCCAGGTATCCTGCATCTTGAATTATACAAATTGTGCCATCTGATAATTGGTACAATTCTGACTTTTTCCTCAAGGCCTGGGATTCTAGTTTAAGATATCTGAGTTTAGGGTCTATGTGAAGGTGTCTGCCTGCAAGTTAAGCAGCTAACTCCCATCAAAGGACATCCAGAGCATGATTCCATTGCCTGAAGACAGGTGCTTACAGATGGAGCAATTACGGGGCAGGTCTATGATAAACTTGTAACTTTCTGAAGCAGTAGCCGAAGGCTCTGGGGCATTTCAGCTGATAGCATGTGCCTGTGTGAGACCAAGCCAGTAAGTCAGACAAGTCTGTAGAACTGTTCTGTCTACCCTGAAGTAACAATCTGTACTTTCTCTGCAAAATCTCTTCAGATAGTATCAACTACATAGACTAGATCTCCATGCTTAGCCCACGTACATTTACCAACACACAGACTCCTAAATGCAGAGGAGAGGTCTTTATTTCAATCTGATTCTTGCTTCTCAGACCTAAATTACCTGCTTCAGTACAGGTGTCTAAATAAAGATGTACTCCACTGGAGGTGCCCAGGATATCATATTTGCACTCCAGCTTCCACTTGGAAAGTACTAGGGTCTCCCATAAGTTTTGTTTCAGGCCTACTACCTCCTTCGTGCAGGTGACTCACAGTTTAGGCTGTGTGAAGTTGCAATATATACTTAAACTATTAAGTCAAGACCTCTGTTTCTTGGTGTCTTTTCCAGAAGAAAGGGGAGATAAGACAAAATAACCTGAATGTCAGGTGCCGTAAAAATGAAAATAAGGACTTGTAACATTTTCAAACAACTTCAATATTCTAATTTTTGTTTGTTTTATTACATTACTATTAACATGAAATATTTCCAAGAGATGTCAATGTTGAATGTTTTCTTTTCTAGATTGTGGCTGAAATGGTGCACAAAGAACACTGCAGGCTTTTGCCTCTAAATGTTTTGTCTCTAAAAAAAACATTTTCTCTAAACAGCTTTAAATTGCTGCTTTCAAAAGGTTTTGTCATTATGCCATTCATGTACTCATGTAGTACAAAAGACCAGCAACTAGTCAGATCTCCCTAGTAGGGACAAAATCAGTTCAGCTGCTTTCATTCCACCTTATAAATGGCTTAGCACAAAGAGTCCCTGCCACAGCTTAATCCTTTGGGCTTCCTGCCATATAGTGGATGGTGCCTTGGGGCCAGAGTTCAGAACATCACTGCTGAGCTTTATACTCCACCAGGGCCAAAAGGAAAATGTAAAATGTCACGATTAGCATTTGACAGCTCCAATTGTTTGTTAAATGTAGGAGAGAACTGGGGAAGTATGAAAGATAGGCTTGTTGATTATATTGGGATGTTTGTTGTTTATACCATGGCATTTTGAAATGACATATAAAACCAAAAGTTTTGTAGAGACCTACTGAAAGTTCTGATTGCATCTGTTGTAGCTAGAAGAGTATCTGGAACTTGGGCATAAGAATTAAATAAACATGTCAAAACTCATTAGAATAAAACACCAGCATTACTGTTAATAGGGCAGTAAGAACAATAAACTATGCAATATAGTTAGGCTTGAAATGTTCATAACCTAGATTGCAGAAGAACTTCTTTTACAAACTGCCCTTATGTTAGTTAGTAGTGAGGCCACACTGAATTTTCTACGATATTTGTCTAGTTAGTCCTTGACAGTGTTATGATTCCTATGATACTATAATGATAATCGACATATAGGTTTTCTAAGGATATTCTGAGGTACCTAATCAATGGATTTAGTTTACAAATGCATATAAAAATTGCATAGCTGAAGGAAAAACATATTTAGTGAAAAGATCAGATTTTTTTCTTCAGAAATGCCTATGACCTCTGCTCTGTAATTTATGTCTATCACACCAGATAAGGAATTTAATATCAGTATTGGCTATGCCAAGCATTTAGAAAGTTTATTTGATAATTAGTATTAAAGCATGGTATAGCTTTTAATTTCTTATATGCACTGTCACAATATTTCCAAGAAGAATTTTAACAATTATCATGAGAATATTTAGATAAGCTAACTAGAGAACAAGTATCTAATTGGCCTATACCTATCACTGGTTTAGTCTAACAAGCTACAGGCCATATGATTTAAAATTACAATCCACTTTCAAGCTCATAACTCAATTTATTTAAAAAATTAATAGAATAAAATCACCACCGAGGTCCTAAATTTCCTTGCAAAAAGTAGCTAAACACAATAGTAAAAGAATGAAGGAGCTCAAAGATCATTTAGACCTGGATATGATTTATGAAGAAGCGGCACTCAAATGTTTTCAATCGCCTAATAAAAACATTCATGACATGGTGAAAAACTGTCAGTTGGTTCTGAAGTATGGTAAAGAAATTCTTCAAATTGAATTGTAGTAAATGACTGCCTTTGACAAGATAAATCATGTTTTCCTTTGATCTTCTAATAATGCCAACACATACTTTTGAGGGGTCTGGCAAGAAACACTCAGAGAATCCTCCCTTGCCAAAATCAATAACACCCATATCCATGCCTGAGAGACAGAAACACTGGATAATAACAGAAACATGCTCACTGGAGGATGGAGGAACACTTGCTTGTGCCTAGTTCAGTATACCAGAGTGACTGCTGGAGAACAATTCAGACTGGTAAAACTCCTATGTCTAGTACTGTCACACTTGCTTTCTGTACTTGTCAAATCCAGTGAAAGTCAGTCCTGTCTGGTGGCTTGTCTAGCTTGACCATTCAAATTTCCAAACCAGTTCTATTGCTTTCTTTCATGAATCAGTATTTGTGATCAGTTTTTTCAGTTTTACTGTTTGCTTCATTATTCTTCTCCTTTTTACTTGTAACAACTCTTTCATACATACAGATCCAAACATACTTTAACATGCATTGCAAAGGCAAAATCATGCATCTGATTTATGAAGGGTCCATTATGTGATTTCCCTTTGCATATGAATATTTTTTTTCCTATGTTAAGCATTAAATAAGTTTGTCAGGGGGGCAAAAATCTCTATTTTCATTACACTTTCTGTTATTTTGGGCTTAAGAGCCATGAGCAGGGTTTTGTCAGGTTACCACAGGTAAAAATAAAGTATGATTATGTGGAAATATCTTCCTTATTATGAATACCATAAAACTTGACAGAATTAGCAAACCTGTGAGAGCTATTGGCCTACACTTTTTCATTTAATCTTCCTGTGCATATTTTTTGAGATATAGACCACTTGTTAGCTTTTCCAAGAAGCCCAGGCTCATTCTTCACATAGTGCAGCTGTATTCCGTCAATGAAGAGCTGTCTGCTGCTTTTTCTTCTCCTTATGCCACATCCACAGGTCAGAAGGTAGAATCCTAACTTTTCCTGTCAGCTTTCTCGTACTGTTCATCCATACATGGTAACATATTTTGGAAATGTGCTAATTTGCATTTGCAATTTTTCTCTGTGCTGTATTTTACCAAGGGAGACCTAATTAAAGTGTCCAGTAATCTGAGATGCCTAGGATCTGCTGTTTGCAAACATTTAGCCTTTTACCAAACTGAATTTCCTAAGCACAGTGATATTTGATTGTATGTGTAATTGTATCCTCCTTTCCTCTTGCTCCAATACCTTCTACTTCCTTCTTCAGAGTTTCACCAAATCATTGGCATCAGATTCTCTTGTCCCTTCCTCATCTTCTTATACCTGTCACTTTCCCCAGCCAGGTCTAGCTCTTCACATGAATGCTAGCTCCTCCTCAGATGAACTCCCCCTCCATTAGTTGCACTCATTCTCCCTGATTTACCAGTTTGCCTCCAGCTCTTGACCAACCTGTTTACTTACCTCCATTTGTTTCAAAACTGTGCTTTCCTCTAAAGGATCTAGCTGTCTTGCCTGAAAAGTGCTAGCTTCAGACACACAGCTCTTAAGCTAGTCAAATTGCAAAGCAGCTCCATATGATTCTTGCTTTCTTTGGTGTAGACTGATAGAGCTTGCTGTAGTGGTGGGAAGTCATCAAACAAACTAAAGAGATCTGAGCTGGGAATTTCTCCTGCAGCTATCCAAAAGTTTATAGAATGTCCAGATGGGAATAGACTCATAGGATCATAGAATAGTTTGGGTTGGAAAGGACCTTGAGATCATCTAGTTCCAACACCCCTGCCATGAGCAGGGACACCTCACACTAAAACATGTCACCCAAGGCTTCATCCAACCTGGCCTTGAACACTGCCAGCGATGGAGCATTCACAGCTTCCCTGGGCAACCCATTCCAGTGCCTCACCACCCTTACAGGAAAGAATTTCTTCCTTATACCCAGTCTAAACTTTCCCTGTTTAAGTTTTAACCCATTGTCCCTTGTCCTATTACTACAGTCCCTAATGAATAGTCCCTAACCAGCATCCCTATAGCCCCATAGGCTGCTATGAGGTCTCCATGCAGCCTTCTCTTCTCCAGGCTGAACAGCCCCAACTTTCTCAGCCTGTCTTCATACGGGAGGTGCTCCAGTCCCCTGATCATCTTCGTGGCCCTCCTCTGGACTTGTTCCAACAGTTCCATGTCTTTTTTATGTTGAGGACACCAGAACTGCACACAATACTCCAAGTGAGGTCTCACGAGAGCAGAGTAGGGGGGCAGGATCACCTCCTTCGACCTGGACCTGCTGGTCACTCTCCTTTTGATGCAGCCCAGGATACGGTTGGCTTTCTGGGCTGTGAGTGCACACTGAAGCCGGCTCATGTTCATTTTCTCATCAACCAACACCCCCAAGTCCTTCTCCGCAGGGCTGCTCTGAATCTCTTCTCTGCCCAGCCTGTAGCTGTGCCTGGGATTGCTCCCATGCAAGTGTAGGACCTTGCACTTGGCATGGTTAAACTTCATCAGGTTGGCATCAGCCCACCTCACAAGCATGTCAAGGTCCCCCTGGATGGCATTCCTTCCCTCCAGCGTGTCAACTGAACCACACAGTTTGGTGTCATTGGCAAACTTGCTGAGGGCACACTCAATGCCACTGTCCAAGTCACCAACAAAGATGTTAAACAAGATCGGTCCCAACACCAATCTCTCAGGGACACCACTCGTTACTGGTCTCCAGCCGGACATTGAGCCATTGACCACTACTCTTTGTGTGCTGCCATCCAGCCAGTTCTTTATTCACAGAATGGTCCTCCTATCAAATTGATGTCTCTCCAATTTAGAGACAAGGATGTTGTGTGGGACAGTGTCGAACGCTTTGCACAAGTCCAGGTAGATGACATCAACTGCTCTACCCCTGTCCATCAGTTCTGTAGCCCCATCATAGAAGGCCACCAAATTGGTCAGGCAGAATTTCCCCTTAGTGAAGCCATGCTGGCTGTCACCAAGCACCTTGTTGTTTTTCATGTGCCTTAGCATGCCTTCCAGGAGAATCTGCTCCAAGATTTTGCCAGGTACAGAGGTGAGACTGACTGGTCTGTAATTCCCTGGGTCATCCATTTTCCCCTTCTTGAAAATGGGGGTTATATTTCCCTTTTTCCTGTCATTGGGAACTTCACTTGACTGCCATGATTTTTCAAATATGCTGGACAGTGGCTCAGCAGCTTTATTCGCCAGCTCCTTCAGGACCCACGGATGGATTTCATCAGGTCCCATGGACTTGTGCACATTCAGGTTCTTAGATGTTCACATAGAGCACCAAATGCTCACTAACATTGCCTAACAATGTATCATTCCTAGGCCTGCTCTTAGAATCTCATAAAAACTTAACTAGGGAAAAAAAAAGGGGAGGGGAGGGGGAAACTCTTGGTTCAGCCTAAACATGTTCACTGCTTACAACCACATTTAAACTCAATAGTCTGGGGTTTTTATAGGTAACAAAGAATGACACTTTTCAATAAATGTGAAGTCACTTTCCTATTTTGGAGACAACAGCCCTTGGTTAAACCCCACCTCAGAGCTTACAAGTTGGAAAAACTAAGTCTATGAGTTTAGAAAGGGAAGGGAACTAATGAATATAGAATATGATCTTTTAGTTGTGATCTACAACAGTCATTAACTTCAACTACAATTCAGTTTGTTAGAGGAGCTGTTAGACTGAGATGTCAAGGATGATGTGAGGACAATATTAGCCAGTTGATTTTACTGCAGAAAAACACTGCATCCATTTCCCTAGCTGTAAACAGTCTCAATGGCCATGAGACTGTAATACTGGTACAACATGGCAAGATGGAAATTGCAGCTTTTATGTGGTATAGAGCTAACTTCCAGGGGGACTGGGATAAAATCCCTCACGCTGTGTTTGACAATGTTGGTTGATTTGTGATGATGAACATCTTCAAAGCAAGCCCCATGTAGTATGTAAGTCAACAGACACATAAAATCTTACTGTCCTAAAGACTAATTGAAACCTCCAAGCAGGTTATGGTCCAGGAAAAGACAACTCTATAATACTCTGCTGTCTACAGAGCTCCCTTGAGAAAAATCAGATTTACTCAACCATGGTGCTGAGGCCAGAATCAGATCCCCATTGTACAATAAGCAGTGCTATCAAATGATTCATGCTTGATTTCAAGGATCCTCTTTCAAAGAGTAACACTAAGTTAGTCATATGTTTATGGCTAACAACATACAAAACTGGATACATTTCTTCAGTGCAATAGGATAAATCAGTTCTGGTGATTTAGAAGCCAGCTGTAAAGTACAGAAAATCAATGTAAATGTGTTGATGTAATGGGTTAATTATGTACGTTATCATGAAATATATATTTTGAAGAGGGCAGGAAAATAATTTATATATGTCTCTGAGAAGATATATTTAGCAACTCTCTAAATATATTTATCTTAGTTTTTCCAGAGAAATATTTTATTAGGCAAACACAAAGACATGATTTAGACAAATTAAAATAATTTCTGGTACCTTTGAAGTTTCATTCAAATGCTTAAGTTTGAGGTTTGAAGTTTCATCCCAATTTTGATATACCATTCAAATTTTCTTTCTAAATTCTGAACTCTTGCACAATTATTCCCAATTAAGAGATTTGTGATTGAGATGAGTTTTAGGTATTTATTTTTTTTTTAAGAAATATATGTTGCCTATTCAAATATTGATTGATGGCTTGGCTTCATGAGCAAAGATTTTGGGAAGAGCTTTAACCACGCTTACTACGAGCACGATGACCAAGGGTGAGTGGGATATGCAAACCTGGTTGGAAAAGGGTGCTTAGGCAATCAGGGAGTGTCCAACCAGGACTGTCATCTCCTGAGTAATCTCAAGCTACCCATGCACTGGTCTGCCCACATGCAAGCGTGGATCTGCAGCTTCCCATGCACCTTGTCACCTACCGATTGGACCCTCACCTGTCTATACCAACAAGTGAGAGCCAAGCCCTTCCAGCCTGCACAGGGGAGTTTTTAGGTGAGGGCAGCATGTGCAGAACCAGCCCCACCCTTTACACCTGAGGTTTAACTGCCAGGCCTAGCGAGCTAGGACAGTGACAGCAAAGTCCACAGGTCATAGGTTTTGTAAGAATGTCCTTCTCTTAGATGGAAGACCATACAAGGCTGGACGAGCTCCATCAGACCAGGTTTGAGGGTAGGAGTTTTCATTCTCCTGAATACTGAGCAAGACTCTCATTTCCTGGGTCAATCTCCAGCAACTGCTGTCACAAACCCACCAAGGCACCAGCAGTGTTGCGGTATTGCTACATCTAGGAGGGATTCTGACTTAGAGGCGTATTCAAATATGTAAGCTTCAATTCCCATGATCATAGGTGTAAATCACTGTACTGTTTCTAAGTAATCTACTTCTAGAACATGTTATTGGAGACTCCCTACCCCTTTTTGTTCTTGGAAACAACTCATCTTCATATTTCTGGAATAACTGAGGCAGAGCTTCAGCAGAAAGCACCCTCATTCACCCAAAAAATTAATTGTAATTAATTTCCTGAGCTTCAAAAGCAGGAAGAGTCCTGTGGAAAAAATAATAAGAAGTAATTATAAATAAACTATTGTTTATCCAAATCTCTCTACTAAATGATCTGTTAGTATGTTTCTCTGTATATTGACTCCCAGACAGGCAGAAATGAATTCAGTGTCAGCCAGGCTGTTTAAGTAATTGAGGTCAGAAAATGTATAGGCAAGTGATAAAGATCAAGTGCAATGTACAAGCTCTACTGTAAACATGTGATATGTAGAAATTGGATACTGATATGTATATAACATATATTTACATAGATGCATATGCATATGTGCAGCTGCATATATCTTTTCATATACAAGTAAATATTTCATCAAGCATTCTACATAGAACATTTTCATAAAATGAGCTGTGCTTCCAAAAAGAAAATATTTTGTCAGATATGTACATGGCAGTCAAGGCTGCATTGAACTAGTCAAAAATTATTTGGTTAAAGGGTAAATACACCTTGTACCTCATAATGAAAATCTTATAGGTAGGGGTGGAGATTAACACTGCAGGCTGTCTGCAGAATATTAATAAAATTCAATATATTTTCTAAAAGGTATAATTTATATTTTGTGGAAATGAGTCTCTTTTCTAATAAAATTCTTCTGTCCTTCATTCTGTTCATATAATTTTTCTATAAATCATCCTGTAGGAATTTTTCTAAATATTCATCTCAGAGAGAACCTATTTAAATAAGCCCTCTTAGCAAGATATTTCAGAATTAAAATTACACCATGAGCAATACTTTATCCAATATGCTTCTTTCTATAGAATTTCTTTGTGACTGAAACAATATTTTGTAGAATTACATTATGTTAAAATAGCTGATCTGAGATGATGCTTCTAGTATATAAATACCATGTAAAAAAAAAAATCAACAAATTATTTTTAACTGTTTTAATTTAAGCAGTCCCTGAACCTGTGTGAAAGTAGCTGATTTTCTCTCCACATCTACATATATAGTGAAAAAAACCTAAGGGCATTGCACTCAGCTTCATCACAACGAAAGAATAAGAAAGGAGAAAAGTGCTGCTGGTTATACTTTATTTTCTTGGATTTGCAGTAAGCTAGAACATTATGCTCTTTGTAGTCATGTAGAAATAAGGTCTGTGATGTCCCCAGAATTCTTGGGGAGGTCTGATCAAAAAAAAAAAAAGGTAAATTGTATTTTTAGAGAAAAAGGCTGGAACCAAACAAAAGAGAAAACCTGACACCATCTACTAGATGGAAAAAGCTTATATTCTAATTCTGGGCCATATTTTGTAGTGTCTTTTGAACTTAGATTAGTTACTTGTTCGAAGCAGGAGGGGACTTGCACACATACATAAATGCTTTCCTGAATCAGGATTTACTGATGAACTGAATTATTCCCACTAAAAGATGGAAAACAAGTAGAAAATGAAGGTTAAAATTCCAGAAGTGTGCCCATAATTTTATTTTCTACTTTAAATTTATATTTGCCCAATGTACTAAAGAAGTGCACAAAAGTAAAGATTAAGGTTATATTTATAGGAAGAAATAGCACTTCCCCTCCCCCCCCCCCGCCATGTTACATATAAATCCTACCAGAGAACATATCTGTTGCTAAGTTTCTAGGAAACTTGGAAACTGCATATAGTTATGCTGATATGCATTACTCTGTGCCGAAAAAAAAGCTGTTAAAGCTTGCATGGAAACTGATGCATAAGAATAGGCAAGCAAATGTTTCACTATACAATCTGCAGTATAGACCAACATTTCTGTTGAAGCTAGATATTTAGTTAATAATAATGTCATTACTAGGTAATATACTCTAATTTACCACATATAATAACACATAACAATATATAGTGCTATAAACTTATACACACAAATGTATCTGTGTATACACACATAATTACTTCCAAACCTTATACCAAACAAAAACAGCTTACTACAGTCAGTTCTACTCTCTGTGAGGCTGAATATTCACCTACTACTGTACTTGGTGACTGCAAATACAGCCAATGGAGGAAGAAAAGTGATAGCGGCTGTGTGCCAAATATAGATTAAGCTGCTTCTGACATAAGCTCCTACACTGGCTGCTACTAGTTGTAGAACTGTCCCCATCTGTAGGTCATGGTACAGAACAACACAGCACATTATGGGCCCTCCAGGATTCATCTGCTTAAAAGGGATAGGTCTTCATATGAGTTAGTTGGTTAAGGATGCCTTTTCAATTAATTGAAAAAACAAAGCTCTTCCAAGATAATATTCATTTAATCTAAAGTAAGCATTTAAAATACATCAGATGTGTCTCCCTGAGGAGTGTGATAAGAGAGCTGCTGACCTTAGACTGCCAGGTAACATCATACAAAGGGGCATAGCTAGTGTGTCTGAAGGAGAAGAATAATAAATAATTTTACAAACTCATATTTGACAAGTGAAAGACAACACCTGGACCCTCACTTTGAAGCCCAAGCATTTTTATACCCACTCCCCTTCTAAGTAGTATTACATTCTGGGCAGCATTTCTGCTTGAAAACATCTCCTGTCAGATTAATGTCTGTCCCTATTAACTCTAATTGACCATCTTCTGCCTCTTGCATTATTATATAGGGCAAACAAATATGGCCCACATTCTTTCTCTCTACCTTTCTTTATTGTATTGACTTTTAGTGTATAGTGTCATCTTTTCTAAAGAAGGAGTTGCATCTTCTTACTTTTTTCTGAGGTCACCATAAAAAAGTCCTTTCCTGAGCCTTTTCTAAGGTGCTACACTTCTGCTGCTGCCAGAAACATCCTGTCTACATGGGGCTGGTAGTTTCATTCAAGGACATATGAGATGGCCATGCAAGAACTGAGAGGTTGGATAGAGTACAATGGGGCATCTCAAGTGACACTCAACTGAATCTCAAATATAGAAGTTCAAATCAGTTGTCATCATATAGGAATCTGTGTGGATTCTTGTTTACTTGTTAGAAGCCATAAAAATACTTACACATCCAAATAGTGTTGGCAGCTATGACATAAAATCACAGAATAACAGTCATTAGGGTTGGAAGGTACTTCTGGAGATCATCTAGTACAACCCTCCTGCCAAGGCAGGGACACCTACAGCAGGTTACACAGGAATGTGCTCAGGCAGGTTACGAATGTCTCCAGATATTCAAATCTATAATGGATGGGTCCTCCCCTGGAGCAGCAGCTTGAGGTGAAGTGGAAAACACAAGTTCTCTCGAACACCATTGGACGTCAATATATTGTCAGCTAAATTGAGCCCAGAATTTCACCCCTAATGTAAAATCAGGTAAATTCTGAGTGGTTTAATTTAATTTCATTCAAATGTGGTTTTCTACTCAGTACACCATTCTACTACTTTTTGCCATCAGAGCCATTAATCTGCTTCCTTCTCCTCATGACCGTAAACACAGGAAAGGACGACCATGCAACCTTTATGAGAAATTGATCAAAATAGTGAAGATCACAATGGGTAACCTTCTTTGTGGGAAGCATAAAATGTTTTAACAATTACTTTAAATGGTAGCTCATGATAGCAGTATGCACTGTCTAGACAAAAAAAAAAAAGACAAATTGTACACACAGATATTTCATCCTATTTTTAATGTTTTGGCAGCATTCTGCAGCATCCTGTTCTTAAAGGGTTTTGTTTCTATTTTTAACTTTTTGTGTAATGGGAGACAATTATAGCTTTGATACATCAAAGATTCATAACTTATCAGTGATTCAGTATTCTTGTCTGTTTTGAAACTCTGTGTGTCTTTCAGCATCTTTGACAGGCCCTGAATTTTAGATCTGGCAAACTTTGGCTTTTTTTTAGAGTGGACCTCCTAGATACATCATTTCAGTTTAAATAATAATACTTAAGTTGTCATCTTAAAGTTATTATTTTATTCCTTAAGGGTTAGTGGAAAAAAGAAAAAAAGAATATCTGAATTTTGAAATTTGCATGAACTTTTTTAATCTGTTAATTTGGATTAGAGTCCTGTGAAAAGAAGTTGCTCTTGTTCAGTTTTTTTTGAGCTCCTGTTTACACTGTGTAGTATTCACCATGGTCACTCACATAATGGTACTTTGCCTGCCACAAATACTATGCCCTTTAAAAATTTCCTTCTTGGGAGACACCTTAATAAGGCACTCGGTGATAAAATACTTCAGGAGCTGAGTAGCTCATATTCTAGAAGGCAGCTGTAAAAAGGTAACTTCAGTTTTTCCTGTGTCTGTGGAAAACTGCCAAATCCTACCAGCATGTCTAATTTCTCAGGGAAAGTAAACCTTAACAATTCAATCAATAGTCCAAGGAATCAGAAACTTTACCATTTTACACTTTCCTTTGCGGACATGCTATGGGTAAAAAAAGCAAAGATTATCTAGGAAAGTTGTTAAAGAAATAATTCAGTCCCTTGGCTTTTCAGGTGACTGGAAGAGACTTTCAAATGCCATGCTTCAGTACTTTCAGCTTCCTTTGTTAGGCTTGACCATGTCCAGAACATAAAAAGAAAAAAAAAAAAAAAACAACAAAAGCATAATTGTAGACACTTCATTGAAGCACCTATTTTGGGAGTGCTAAATTAGGGGTGATCCATGTAGCCTGTATGCAACCTATGCAACCTATTTAACCCATTGTCGTGGTTTAATCCCAATCCACACAGCTGGTTCACTCACTCCCCCTCTTGCTCCCCCAACTCCTGGAGAGTTAAGAAGGAGAATCCAAAGAATGTAGCCCCCACGGGTTGAGATAAGAACAGTTTAATAACTAAGGTATAACACAAATCACTATTGCTGCTACTACTACAAATAATAATCATAAAGCAAACAACAAGCAAAAAGAATACAACACCTCACCAGCCACCGACCCATAACTCACCCCACCCTGCCCGACCGAGCACCGACTGATACCTCCTCCATCCCCCCGAGTCCCAGCCCTTCTTGGTAACTCCTGGTTACATCCTGGGTATGACGTGCTATGGTATGGAATACCTCTTTGGCTAGCCTGGGTCAGGTGTCCTGTCTCTCCTTCCTCCCAGCCTCCCCTCCTCCCTGGCAGAGCATGAGGCTCAGAAAGTCCTTGGACAAACCAAACATCTGAGCAGTAACTCAAAACATACTTGCTATCAGCAACCGTTACCAGGCCAAAAGTCAAAACACAGCACTGCACCAGCTACCAAGAAGGAAAAAAAATTACTGCTACTGCTGAACCCAGGACACCCATCCACTTTTTCATATTTGTGGTTCAGCTTCATAATACTCAGCTCGTCCTAGGCCTTATCTCTTCTCTGTGACAGACTTACATCATCTCAAACTTAGCCTTTATTCTGCAGGATGAGGTGCAGTAGCTGAAGCACATTCATGTATTACCACCTCAGCTGCACATCAGGCAGACTTAGCTCTCCCACAGGTCTCATGCCATATCTGTCAGCCATGTAGGCTCACTGGCATTAATACCCTAAAGGACCAAATGGAGCAGCAGCAGCAGACCAAGATTATGCAACTGAATCCACCTGAATGACACCTCCTTATGTTGAGTCTTTATTTGTCTTTGGGAGGCTCTTTGACATATAGTAAACTATTAAGACCAATTTTCCCCAAAGTAATTTGACTGTCCTTCAACAGTTACCGCAATCGGTCACCCTGACTTTATGCAACTGTCTGGGTTTTTGGCACATTATACTTTTAATCACTTTTCTTGTTTGTCCATTGCTCTGAGCACTGTCTTTTCTTGTGGTCATAACAGATGTCATACCCATCACTCAATATCTGGTCTCTGTTCTATGGCTTTTCATTCCTGTTCTCTTGCATTATTTTGGCATTATACTTGTTTCTCTGCAGGTTTTCCTTTTAATTCCATTCCTGTTTCTTCAGTCTGGGAATAAAAATTACACATATTGTCCCAGGTAAATATTGAAGTATTTTTGAGCAATTTTTAATTGTACCATTTTTGTTCTGGTTACTTCTGAGAGGAAGAGAACAGAAAAAGACTTCTGTATTGAGTCTTTAAAAAATATGTAGGAAGATCACCCTTCTTACAGCTTTGAAAGGTACTTGCAGGAACAGAGCCTCTGAAGAAGAAAGTTTAATATCTATAAACAATGTTAAAGCATTATTAAAGCAGTTGAAGTATTTTTCCTCTTATTTTAAACAGCCTAAGTGGTAGGCTACTGTTGCAAAACACTTTCTGCAGTTGAAAGATGGAAATAGATGCTCTTAGAATCTCAGTTCAGCTGCCCATATGTAAATCAGATGCCCAGGGCTGCTCACCAGGCCTCCAGGTGCTTTTTCAGAAGGACCTGTGTCTCCCCTAGCTCCTGCCTAACCAACCTGGTACAGGTGACTCAGAGCTGTTGAGTATTTCAAATACAGATTTACTGTGTTGATAATGTTGTTGTGTCCTCTGTGTCTACTTTGGGGTGAATCCACACCCTGAAAGTACCAGTTCCTCTTTATTTCCTATAAGGAGGCCTAAATAATCACATCAGGTCTTTCAAATAATAAAAACTAGCAGGACTGACATGCACTTACAGCTGGTGGAACAGATACCCTTAGGAAGCATCAGACTTAAAGACAGTCCTAATTTTTAGAAGAAGGCTTAGAATTACCTTGGAGCTTTTGAAAGATACACATGACTCTTAGAAGGGTTTAAAACCTTTTTGTCTGTGATAAGTTTTAGTCACTGTGAGTTAAAGATCCAGATACTCTCAGCACGTCAGCTTCTAGCTGTCCAGTACAGCTTACTGATGCCTCTGACAAGCATGTGGACTTTTGCCCCACAGTTCAAGATAGGATTATTGTGTGATTCAACCTCTAAGTATTTTTTTCTTTTAAAACCGATCAATAAAGGGAGGGCTTTTTGGGCTGTTGTTTTCTTCTCTAGTGTTCCAGCTTCTAGAGTGCAACAAAAGCTTGGTGTGCCATTTTCAATCAGCAAAATGTAAATATCCTTTTAAAACCTGTGTTCTTACTTTTTCCTGTTGGACCTGGGAGATGTGGCTATCCTATGAACTACTTCAGCTACTTGCTATGGAACAGGAGGAGGTTTGGAAGATGTACATCTAGAACTCATCTGCCTAAATTATAGGAGGTACACCTCCTGTAAACCTATTCTTTCACTATTTCTGAAAGGTCTTTCCCTCCCCAAGGGCTTCCTCTGAAACATAAATAGTCCTTATTCAGTCTCATTTTCTCTCTGAGAAAACCAGCCAAATACATATACATGTTCTTTTCTGAGTAACAGGGAGCACATTAACCTTTCGAAACAGAAACTTGAATTAAATAGGAGCATATTTACCAATTTAGCATTTTGCATACTCCCTACAATATTTATGTAACTGATATTCAACTTTTTACTAATTTTATAACTACTATTTTGCATTGTTTCTTTTATCTCACTGGCATATCTTGCATATTGATAGAATTTTGTTTTCCTCCTTTTTAATGTTCAGTTTATATTTTGACATGCTTGCTCTGATTTTCTTTCTGCAAAACCCTTCCTCTTTTATTTTGTCATTATCCAAATACAAAATACTGTAAATGTAGTTTTACTTTTATTTTATATTAAGCATGATTAAGTGTTAAATTCATGTCATGAAAGATATAAACTACACTTGTATAATCTCTATCAAGAAACAGAATAGAATAAAAAAACCCAGCGCTGTTTGCTCTCTACTTCATAGGCATATATCTAATTAAGTTATGCTGCTCCTAAAATTCAAAATGCTTAATCTTTTTCTGTCCTTAAATTAAACTCCCTGTGCTCTACAATGACCAAAACAAATAATCTATGACCTACAAACAAGACATGTGCATTCCCTAAAGATTTACTTCGTCTTCTCCTCTAGGTTATACATCTTTGAACCTCTCTTTTCTGTAACGACCTTCTGGTGTTCATTAGCATGCTGATTACCATTAACACAGCTATAATGCAGCAATTTGCTTGGTGTATGTGGAGGAAAAATGCTCATCTGAATGCAGTCAAGGGACAAAATTAACTGCATAAATCTACAGCACAAACTGGATCTCATCCAACTTTACATGAGTCTTCCTCCCTCTGCTAGGTGTGACATCATCATCTTGCTCCCCGCTGATGGCTTAATAAGTATCCCCAGGTTCCACACTACTTAATTTTCCCCTTATCTAAATTTTACAGTTCCAGTGATAGCTGACCACCTTGCTGTGTTTTCTTGCAATATATGTTTGCCTTTACTTTTCCTTCTGTCTCTCCTAATTAGTCCTCAAGTTACATATACATTATTTAAACAAAGGTTATACAAATGTATGTGTATGAATGTATATATCTATGTGCCACTACTTTCATATTTGGGGAAATAATTTACAGGGCAATAGAGTAAGATATTTTGTAGCAAAGAATACATTTAAAGAACTAAGATTCTGGCTGAGATATGCATGTTCTGGTTATAAAATAGTTATACCATATAAGAGGTGGTAAATACCAGCCTAAATGTTTCTTACTTTGAGAGAAATTTTTTTCCAGGAAAAATACCAGAACAGCTTTATAACTTGTTTCAAAATGACACAAACAAATAAAAAGTCTGATAGTTTTGTCACAGGGTGGTGTGGTGGACCATGGTGGACTGCAGAAGGAAAAGGATTCACACAATGAAACTTACCTAATTCAGTCAAAGGCATAGTTTTTTTTTTCTAATTATTGTAATAAAAATAAAATTCCACTGTTCTCTATATATACATAGATCTTACTTTAATCCAGTTATCCTGAACTAGTCTAATTTGGAATGTGGGGGTTTAGTTCTGAGAAAGGAAACATAACTAAGAAACAAACTGGCTTTGGATACAAGGTGTTCAAAGACAGTGAAAATGGGTCAAAAAAAAATAAATGGCAAATGAGGGGGTAACTGAGAAGGAGGGGAAGAATTTAGTGAATTAGGGTAAAGACCCAGAAGAATGCAAATCATATGGGAAAGAGGAGAGAATAAGAAAAATGAATCCCACTGAAGGGTACCATGGTCCTGGCAACAGTTGTGTTTAGAGAAACTTGTTGGAAGACTCAGGAGTTTTTACTGACCTTACACTCAGGTTTCCTGGGGCAGATAAGAAAAAAGATTTCATCCTGGCAGTGAATAAAGGACTTGATTGGTGTATGCATCCAGATGTGGGAAATGGGCAGTTTCCCAAGCATCATGATTAAGTTATGTCTAGAGTGAATAGTGGGGAAGAAAGAAATTACCAATGAAGAGTATCTTTAACACTTCTCTCCCCTGTGCTGGGCACATTCCTTCTCTCCAGACCTGCACTCTGCACTGCATTCCCATGGTGTACTGGAGAAAGGGAGGAGCCGGGTGGAAGACAAGGAGCAAGGCACAGGTTGAATAAAGCAAAGCATAACTTCAGCAATGCAGTAGTGTCACCTCCTGATAAGCCTCTATTTCCTTCTGCTGTGTGTCTTTTGCATCATAACACTCTTGTGGTATTAATATAACTTCTGTGAGTGGGGACCATAATTCATGCAAGTTTAATAGACTCCTTAGGGCAGGATCAGTTACAAGTGCACCAATCCTGGCAGAGGTTTGTTCAACCTGTTCTTAAAAACTTCCACTGATGGAGCCCTTACAGCCTCCTCAGGCAACTTAATCTACCACTTCACTGCTAGAAATGTTTCCCAGATGTCTAACTGGAATCTCATTAATTTAAGCCCATTAATCTTGACCTCTTTCAGCATCTTTTATATAGTTTAAAAAAATTACTACGTGTCTCCTCGTTTTTCTCTCCACATTTCAGTTTTTCCAGTCAATGTTGCTACTTGTTTGCCTGGAATATCAGCAGGGAAGGGAAACTACAGGCAAGAAATAAAAAAATAATTTAAAAAGTAATGGTGAGTAAAATAGACACCACTGGAATTTTATGGGGTGAATTCTGTCCTGTAGAAGCATAAACTGGCCTGTGTGCCAAAGGTAAAACAGAGGAGTGGCTATCTTCAAAAAGGTCAGAGAAGTATCCCAAATGAGAATTAGAGGAATAGTGAACGATTATGCTTTGTTACTAGGCAAACTCTGATCATCATTCATAGCAGTTTCAGTTTGGAAATCTTTACTTTTATAGCAGTATTTTGGGGGGAGTAAGGGTAATCCCAAAATAAAAAATGAGAACAATCATCAGCTGCTTGAGAATCCAAACATCTTTCAGACCACTGTTCTTTGCCAAATTATGCTGAAACACAGCACAGACCAGCTTTTTGACTAGCTAACAATATTTAGCTGTTTGCCTGTTACTCTTTTGCTTAGTGAAGTGGTGATTACAGGGTTTCCTTAGAATAGGAAGTTCATAGTTTTTTTTTTAATCTGATGTAAATTCTTCAGATTAGAAAGAGCTCATTTGCTGTAAAAAAAAAGAGTTACAATGAAGATGCAGTAATAAAAAAGGTGGGGCTTTTGGGAAATATATAACAGTAAGAAAAACAGAAATAGAGCATTTTTTGCCAAATACTGTTAACATGTGTCATGCTTAACCAAAGTGTGAATAACTTACTTTCTCGGCCTGATGACTGACGGTAATAAATTCCCTTGTTGTTAATAACACTGACAAAGAAAAACAACAAGCAGTTTAGTGAGTGGTATGAAAAATCAGAGATTAATATCATATTAAGTCACTAAAAATGTAAGTCCTTTAAGCATTTTCCAAACACAGAGTAGGTCAACAAGGGGATGATGCTGTGATGATGAGTTGTACACCACACTGTTACTTAAATGAGAAGATTAAGGAGTAATCTTTTATTCTAGTTCCTATGTGATTTGGGTATAAATGGAGATCTCATGGAAGTATAGGATATCTAAAGCTCAGATGAGGCTATGCCTATGGTAATACTTGGTTCCCAAGTATTCTTGCTGCATACCTGGCTATGTAGCACTGCTGTATATCAAAATGAAGCTGAAGAATCTACAGCAGCCTCGTTTGCACCTTCCCTTTCAAGTGATGGAAATTCAACACAAGGCTGGACCAGCTTACAGAAAGGAACTAGAGAGACATGGAAACTAGGATGTGCTTTAACTTGAATCATATCCTTGACTGTGAACTGACTTGTCTTTCTGCTGATGGGATAAAACCGAGAGAAGAAGGAAGTCTTTGCCCTCTAAATTAATTTCTTAACACAGAGCTCTGGATGCTCTGAGCCTATGTGTTCCCCAATTTTAGATAACTACATCAAACACTATGAAATGGAAGGGCATACCAGAAGTTTAAAGTCAAGCTGAGCATTAGGGTCAAAGAAGAGAAGGAAAATACAGTCATACTTTACTTTTACAATAACAAAACCAAAAACCAGCGCACATGTGGTAATAGGGGAGAAAAAGGCACTGCTAATAGCAATCAGCTTGTCCTACTGGTCCAAAGAATCCTAATTATTGCATTTGGAAAAAGCTGTACAATACACTGGAGGATCCAGTTACAGCAAACTCAGCAAAAGTGTCTGTGGAGCAAATGCAGGCAGCTTTTCTGTCAGAGCCAATGCTAGTGCAGCTGAAGATACACTATTATCAACACCATCAGACATATTCAGGAAAAGCTTGGATGACTGGTCCCAGAAGTGGAGGGTGATCCAGAAGCCTGCAGAAATCACAGAAATGTCTGAGACACTAAGCATGCTTGTGGTTCCACCATTCATCTGGGGGACTAAATTCTGCCACCTGGGCATGGCTGAGCATCCAGGCGCCATTCAGACTTCACCAGATGAGTTTCCTCTGCTGAAGTCCCTCTCTGGGCTTGACATTTTAGATGCTGGGTCACATCTGACACACAGTAGTAACACTGAAATCTGCCATCACAACCACTCTCTTTCAGAAATGAAAAAAAAAACCCACTACATTTCCTATAATAAAATAATTATTACAGTACTAGTTCATAAACTGGGAGATCTCAGTTTAATCTGAGTTTGGCTTTATGGTGTGCAGCCTCCTATCCTGTATGCATGGGACATACAAGGAAGGTAGAGCACAGGTCTCCTTCAGATGAGCTGCTGAAACTGTCCTGCTCTTCAGAAAAGTCTTTGGTCTTTTGTAGAAAAGATATAAAGGCAAAGAAGAAAAGAGCAACAGTTAGAAGATGAAGCTGCTGCCTAAGCACTCCTCATGGAAGTATGATAAGTTATCTCATCCGGCCAGAGCAAGGGCTTCCCATGAGAAGTAATACATACTCTCTTTATCCCAGTTAGAATAAGCAAGAGGTACTTAGATATCAGGCTAGGCAAAATGAGCCAGTTCTGACATGAGTAACTTATTGTCTGTGAGCTGATTTCTCATTTTAGCTTGATGTTATTAGTAGAAATTTTTATTAGGGGGATTACCATTGTTGAAGAAATAAATCACTTTCAGAGGTAGATAAATAAAATGTAACTAAAAGTCCTTGCTTGTCTATCCCTTTATTGCCACCTGGAATACGTCATCATAAGAATGACAGCAGCTGCCCTGACCAGTACTGGAGTACAGCTGGATTGTGATGTAGAAGAAAAATGTTCTTCAGTTTCTAGGATGGAGCCCATTCATCTGTGCTAGCCCTCCCCAAGCTGCATCTCAGATTGCCCAGTCCCATCTCTAGACTATCATGCCAGGTACTCATTCATTCCAGAATAAATGGATCCCTGAAGTGCTGCCTTAAGTGGTTTTGTTTCCCTGAGCTCATGCAGCCCTCACCAAGTGAGGACTTCTGTGTCCTGTTGAACTGTCAAGATCAAGTGGAGCAAGTCAGCATTTCCTCTGAGGAACATCATCAGTATTGTGCATTGATCTCGTACATATGCATCCTACAAAATATGCTGTCTCTCCCTTTTTCTCCTTAGCAAAACCAAGTCTTAGCCTTTTTTCTTATTATTCTGATAAAGACATACACATTTAAGATTTCATAATTTATTAATCAGTTGTTTAATTTCTTTCGAATCTGATGGGAAATTCTACCTCAGATGCAGACCTCCTACAACACTATGAAGCAGATACATATATATAAAATATACATATATTTAACTTGCTTTTGAAGATGAAGACCAAAATCAGACACACACACACATAAGTGACTTACAATTTTAAATATGGATAAACTACATTTACTAGTATCAAAGCATTGGGTGCTTGTGAGATATATGTGCTTTAAATAAAGATTATACATGTATGTAACAAGTAAAAAGAAGTTGATATGCACTGAATATAAACGAAGATGTAACTGAAGGAGATTGATGAGGAAAGCAAAAGAACACAATGAAAATCTGTGATAAGCAGAATTGAAGATGATAAAAAGGCATTTTTGAAGTAAATCAACAAAAGGAATCCTAACAAAAGTAGTTACATGGTACTATACAATGTGAGTAGTAATGCAGAAAAGGTAGAAACATTCAATTAACAAGTCTTTTCATAGACGAGAAAAAAACCCATGATACAGTCTCTTTAGAGGATGATGAAACACTTCCCAGTCCAAAACCAATTCACTTAACACACAGATACCAGAATTAATCAAGAATAGCTCAACAGATGACTTTTATGCAAGAAATTTAGTTAGTTTCTCAAAGAGAGCCTCCCTGGATCATAAGTGCTATCTTAATAGCTCTTAAACTACTTTGAAGCACAAATTTCGTACAGGAAAACCTAAAATAATTGGCTAAGATAGTAACAGACTTATTGTCCTGTGCAAAATAACAGACTATGGAAATTCATTAACAAAGAATTAAAGTACAATAATATAATTAATGCTAATCAATAAGAGCTCTTGAAATTTGGTCTTGATGCTGTAATGTGATTAGAAGTTTAGTTACTAAAGGTAATTATGTGAATATAATACACTAAAACTCCTGTGAGACATTTGACTTGGTGACTTGTGACATTTTGATTATGAAATTAGAATATATTATATAGGACCAATTAAATAGATTAAAACCAGGCTAATTGATAGCTCTCCAGATGTAATTATAAATCACTAATCATTGTTGACTGGGTACATTTCTACCTAAGTTGCAATGGGTTTACTTCTATTTTACATTTTTATAAACAACAATTAATAAAATATAAAATCATCACTAATAAAGTTTTCAGATGACATAAGATGGAGGGAGCATCCAATAATAAAAAGAAGCTATCATTGGTGCAGACTGATACAAATCCCTTCTGGTCTCAGCCTAAATGCAAAAAAGAGGGTGAGTTTTTGAGGACAAACATACAGAAAAATTGGCCAAATTGGGGCTAGCACAATGGAATTACCTAATGACTGGAATATGTTTTGTGACTCATGTAATATGGAAGGAAAACCTTTAGTATGACCCTGTTTAAAAAACCAGGTGCAACTAGGCATTTTGTCAAGCAGCAAGCAAGCTGAGCTGAACATGAAAGACAGGAGTCTCCATCACCTTTGATAAGGCACCAGGAAATTTTATTCTGACTGTGATGAATATATATAACCATCACTGGTGGAACCCAGTCCTTTGCCATCATGAACAAGAAGCAGTGTTTATTTTATATTATTACATATGTGACACTGAAATGAGCGTTCTCCTAAAACACATAAATTCTGTGATTTATCTGAGGTTAAAAAGGACGGACGGAGAAGCCGATCTTCTCAGTTAACATGCTTACTAGGTCAACATATGGGAGTTACTTTGATCTTGGCTCATGCAAGATATCAGGAAAAAGAAGCCTCCTATTAAAATTTCATGCCTTATAATTAATGATCCCTTTCATAAAATTGCCTCTAATATCGTTGAATCTCAGACAGACTGAGTCTACCTGCAGGGAGAATTTTCTTTGCGGAGATGCATGGAAGATCATAAATTGCCCTGTTTTAGTAATTTATTGGGTCTTCGAGGGGCTAAAACTTCCTTTTTCTAAAGAGCAGAATTCAAAAGAAATTTCCTGCTGCAATGAAATTAAATATGGAAATGTTAAAGATCTACAACAGAATCAAGTATTTTATACACAGTATCTCCCAAAGAAACTTTGGATCTAAGGAAATTTGTTGTAAGATTTATTGTGTAGGATGAAGAAAAAAATTAAAAAGAGAGATACATCTTTCATACAGTGTATCATAATATCCTGCTTAAGTTCAAACCTGAAATAGCAGCTGACTATCCAAAAATTTTCCAGACAGTGATTGTGAGAAGAAATTAAGTAACACCTGCACTATATAGACACAATAAAACAGAAAGGAGTGTCTTTACAAACAGAAATTAAAGCTGCAAAGCAGCTTGAAATGAGTATCTAGGAAACCCTCTCTCTGAAACTGTGTCTGTGAAACTCTGAGCACCCAGTGATGAATAGGCAGGAATAGGGCACAGGATGGGGCCACACCAGGCAGACACCTGAGATAATTAGGAGCTTGGCAGAACCATCTGAAGGTCAAAGACAAGTTTCCTATGCTGACAGTAAAGCAGGGGCTTGGATACAGCACGTCAGATAAGCACTCAGGATCTTTCACCACAGGTTATCTGAGACAATCACCTTTGTGCCTTTATCCATGGAATATATAATAATTGCTAAATTCCTCTATAAAATCAAGGACTAGCCTTCAGAGACAGATCTGCTTCATTTACATATATTACATACCTAGGTTTCTCAGCCAGTTGTAATGTAGCTAAGCAATTGTGCTAATGACTCCGATTTGCCAAACATAAAGTTGGTGTAGAAATCAGATCTCCATCCCAGGCTGTCCGGGTCCTCCTTGCAGTCCCAAGTCTGAAATCACTTCCTGCTAATACGCTCTGCTAGTGGCTCTCATATTTATAAAAGCTCTACAGAAAACTCAGAAGTGTCTAGTTTCGGGCATACCTACAGTGAAGTACTTATGACAAGTTAAAGCCTAAAACTCTCTTTTGTTTGTTGTTGTTTCGTTTTGTTTTGTTTTCAGGAGATTAAATAATTATTAACTCTAAGCCTATTGCAGCTTCAGATAAAGTAAGGTTCAGTCTTTCCACTATTGACTCACTGGCCAAATTACCCTAATACTGGTTTTAATTTTTGGTTATTTAGAAGCTAGAGACCAAAATTCTCTTTTTTCCTTTCTTTTCTTTCCAGCTTTATGTACTCTATCTACTGGTTCTATCAGATTCAAGGAGACATTCCAGTGTTACCCCATAGAGACAGTCAGAATTATTATTCCAGTTTTTTTATCATATTCCCATAGAGCAAAGCCTTAGAACTTTTTCTTGTGCTTCTAAACATACAATGAGTTGTGAAGAATTTATTCAGCTTAGATAAAGCAGGGTGCATCCTAAAAATTATTGTTGTTATTTATACACTGTTTTGCATTGTGTAATTGAATTTTGTGTTTGCGAAAGCCTTGGAGATTGAAATATTTTGCTTATGTATTCAGGAAATGAGTGTTGGAAGTACAAGTTTGCCCAGCTAGCCTCCATGGTGGGCCTCAGGAGAGGCCTGCTGCAGGACTCCAAAGAGACTGTGGTCTTCAGATCCAGTAAATTCCTGTGTTTTGTGGGATTAAGTGCAGAAATCAGAAGCAAAAAATAATTCTTTCCAGAGTTAAAGGTCTATCTTAGAGACATAGCTCTTCTTGTTAGCCCACACTTACAGGAGCAGATGATAGACAATTGCAGGAGGTCATAGGCAGAGTCTCTGTTGACTATGCAGGTCATCTGGACATCTCATAAAACTAACATAGCTTCTACCCTCTATGCACCAGAACCCCCTTCTGGGTTGTTGTAAGGAGCAACCTTCAGATGCTACCAAGTCTCAGCTGCTGCTGAGATGGGCAGAAGACACTATAGCCTACTATTAGCCCCCTGGGCCATCCAGTCCCCAAGAGTTAGTTTAAGCTCCACACTGACCTTTTCATTCAGATTATAAGTTTCTCAGAGGTGTATCAAAGCTGGTAGCTGAAGTGGCAAACTAATCACTTGCATGTAGAGCATACTGCTGCAGGCACTGGGTGATAAATTGTCCAATTTTACTAAGCAAGGTTGCTCGGATAAAAGAGACTCACAATACCAGTATGTACAGCTGTCTTTGTTATGGACTAAACAATAATATGCATAGTTCTGATGCTTTTTTGTTTTTATTTTTAATTGTCAGCCTATTTCTCAAAGAAAGGAAAACACCTTCAGTGAAAGGATTTTAAAAGCTGTAATTTGCATCAATATTTTAGACCATTTTTGAAGTAACAGCTGTCATGAAAGGCTGTATTTCCATTTGTTTACAAAAATAGGAAATCATTACCATTTTGATGTCCCCTGAGAGTTGAAAAATACATATATAAACACAGAGCAGATTAACACAGAGAACAAGTGTATGTCCTTGTATTCACAATGGTTGAGCTGCACCCACTGCAGCTGTGAGCCATAAGTTTATACTTTTGCACTGGCCTCCATAATCTCACTTTCATGTTTAAATTAATTAAAATATTAATTTTCTTTTAAAGCAATAGGTGGAGCTGTACGTTCCTTTCTGACCTATGACTATGTTCCTTCACATTCAGGTGTTCAGAATATTTGCAGGTAATCTCATAGTTTTTCCTTTTTTTCACACATGCAAAGCATACACACTGTATAGTTTAGCTGAGTTTTAATAAGACAAAAAAATTATCTGTGTTGAAGCACCAGATATTTATTACTGACCTTACAAGACATGCTATCATATGCAGTATCAAACTTACTTGAGCATCCTCTCATAAAAATCACAAAGTAGACCGGCTTCATTTCAGGTTTATCCAAGATCCAGGTTTTCATTCAAAACAGTGCATGATGCTGAGTAAAATTTATTTTGCCTTTTTTACAGCCATGTGAAAATTAGATGTATTGTCTAACTAGACATTATTCTACTTTTAAATTCATTGTGGATAAAGAGTTACCCATTGATAACTACTTCTACCATCATTCTCCACTTATCAGCTACTGTCAGACTAGTTTACTTCCAGAGAAGATAGTATCAGAAATATGGTACAAGGCCAATGCAATCCTTTGTATGTTTTGGTTCCAGAAAATCTCTTGTGTTTCACTGAAACAAAAGATTATGCAGATATAATCTTAGCCACAAACACATTCCATTTGAGCCCCAGGGAGAAGTTTGCAGCATCAGTGAAGTTTTTAGGTCTGTCTCGGCTGCTGATGCTCTTGCCACATTGATGGACCCTGGCAGCTAGCTTAGTTATGATGGCACTGTAACCACAAGTTTACATCCCAGCCTTGTGCCTATACTTGTATGAATACCTGAGCTGATGCAATTACAGTGATGACTGAAGCAGCACAGAGGTCAGGACAACCTGAACTTGCCTGAGATTGATTTGGACTCCTTTCTGGCATAATTACATGACTCATGGCTCAAGAGCAAGCTGTCCCAAAGCCAGCTCATCTTACTCTTACAGCAACTTCAGTTGTAATTCTTGTGGTATAGACATGCCTTAGGTGTCATTTAAAACATCATAGGTGACAAATATCCCTCACGGTAACAAGGATTTGACTCACAGCATCTGAATCTGCAGGAGTAACTGCCATACCACGTGTCCAGAGAGGAACAGACTAGATGTCTGTCTGCCCTCACTGCAGCTGAGAGCTGTAAATTTATACTTTTGCATTTGTCCCCAAGATAATCTTACTTTCATATTGCAATGTCATGACACTCAACAATGCCATGGTTACTTTTCATATGCCAGCCCCCTGCATAATACTCACAAAACCAAGTTATGCTCCCACTTTTTTTCTCAATGGGATTGGTGACGGTGTCTCAGATTAGGACCTACAACAGCAGCATATTAGTAAAGGTAAGTGGAAAAAAGGGGAAAGAGTTCAATGCCTAAAATAGGCAACAGAAAGCATGAAAGGGAAAGAAAGATTTGAAATCCTGTCCTTTCTTGGAGTTAGGCACCTACACCAAGAAGTGATTAGGCACCTAGGACCAGTGTCTTCTGCCTTATCCTGAATTGCATAGGTTCCTTAAGGCAACAATAGCTGCCTACTTTCTTTCTTCTAAGAGCAAACTGGAAGAGCCTTCAACCAGTGATGACTAGGGCACTCAGCCCAGACAGATTCTGTGACCTATTCAGCTCCTGACCAGCTCTTAGCTCCTACAGAAGGTGTTACTCATTGTAGCCAAATGTGCAGGATTCAGAAACATTTAAAATGGATGAGCTCAGATGTGAGGAAGCATAAATCTGTCACCAGTGATAACAATATCAAAGTAAAATCAAGCTAGAAGATTACATTCCTCTAGGCTGCTATGCCTGCAGCCATTTATACAACAACTCTTGATGTATAACATAAACAGTCACTGGGCAACAGAGGCCCATTTTGTTTGCTCCCTTTCTAAAGTTGATACCTCACCAAGACAGAAAACTACAGAAGAAGCTCTCCTGGTCACAGAGGAAGGGAAAACCTGAGACACACAGCTGAAGTTTAAGTAGCGCCCTCTGTTGCTTAGAATGGTTTAGAGCAGTGTGATATGGAAACACGAAGCAAAGAGCCAAGATCAGCAAAAGTTTAAGACACATATCATGCATAGGAGCATATAGAACAACTGAAAGTGTTCACTGAACTACTGATAGAGTTCAGGCACAAAGCTTTTACCTACAGTCTTAACCTTTATGGCTCTACTAAAATTTCCCCACTGAATCCACTGAGGGTGCTGTGGTTTTGGGCAATGTCCAATGTAGGCAGGAAGAGGGAACTGATACCATAAAGATAACAGAAGGTTGAGGGGTAAAATGAATTAAGCTGGAGAAATTCATTGACATAATTTGAGAACGTAAATGGGGAAATAAAATGCTAGTCTGTTAAGGAAGAGAGCAGCTATCCCGCAGGGAAGGAGATCAGGAAGGATGGAAGTGTAAGCTGGTGGCTAGTGACCAAAGTGAATGAGACATTTATATGTGATAAACCATAATTTACAGGCTGGAGTGGTAGTCTGGGATGCTCTGGATAGGAATGTATGCAACTTCAATTTTTTTGTCATATGTCTCCAGACCAGTGTGGCTTAATCTTTCAAGCTGAAAGATCTACTTTGAGCATGAGTAGAGACTGGGATTTTGCCCTGAGTTTCTTTTGGCACCTTAATCCTCTTCAAAGCAGTGTAGAACTGAGGCTGAAGTCTCTTGCTTTAAACACTGAAATCTCATAAAACAAGAGAATCTGTTTTGATGTTGAAATCACATCCCAGACACAGATGCCTGTGAAGGAACCCTTTCCCATGAGAAGGGCTCCAGATAACATAGTTGTGCACAACTAACATTGAAGATCAGTGTTTGTCCAGATTATACTTTCTTTCTAATTAAAAAAACCCAAACATTTATTTCAGAACTTTTCTTAAAAGGGCAGATTCTCATGAAAAAAAAAAAAAAAAAAAAAAAAAAAAAGGACATTGTCCACATTTAAATATTTTAGATGAAAAATAATCTGCATAGCTTTCAGTTCAAAAGTTTGAGGTTTTCTTGGGAAACTAGTATAAAATATAACAAGAAGAATGCCTTTTACTTCTGTGTTAGTCTGAAGGATAATTTAAGCATAAAAAATGTAGTGATACTGCCAAGCTTCTTCAAGTGGTTTAAATAAGCCTAATTCATACATGTTATAAAAAGCATATGATCTCTACACATAAATAAAGATTGAAAAGGTACATAATTCACAGACAGGAGGCTTGAAGAAAGCATGTCTAAACTTGGTCAGTAGGCTCTCAATCTATATCGACTTTGTAGTATTGGTGCATCTCACCTATAGTTTCTATTAGAGAAATTAAAATAATTCTATGGTGCTGATAACATGAAAGGAAACAAATAATTGGATGATGTAGCCTGTCTATACTTACAACTATTCTCCCCACAAATAAAAATATTGAAATACCATTTTATTGAAATTCTATACTGTAAACAATACTGTAAATGTTGCCTTGATGCTTTAAGATATAGACTGAGTCTGCTGCATGCACTATTTTAAGAAAAATTTATTTCAATATATTGGGAAAGACTCTGATCACATTTACACTGTAGGAAATCCATAGTGTGCTTGGGAAAGGGGCGTACTAATTTATATATGAAAAAAAACCAACTTCATTTTTAAAAAAATAGTATTTCAGGCTTATTTCAGTTTAAAATGATAGAAAGAAAACACAACCTGATGTAACCTGGAATCTGGTGTAACCTGGCATATAAAATGTTATATTCAATTAGAAGATATTAGGAAATTAACACACAGGAAAGTGCTGATTTAGCACATATTAGGATACTGGGCAAGTTACAATTTCTTGTGTCCTGACAGGTTTTGCTATGATAAAGGGTTGGCTTGGCTGGTAGGAAAAACTTCTTTGCACATTGTATATAAACTGCACAACCTTTGCTGTATCAACTTTATGCTCCAATAAACAAGACAATAATGACAAATTATCAAAGCAGTCCTCAGATGTGACCCTCAATTGGAAGAGCAGCAATTTAATGAAGACAAAAGCTAGGTGAAAGCTGCTAATATCATTTACTGATAAACAGATTTTCTCAAGAGGCTCCTAGCTCAATCCCCTGAGGCCCTATAAACCTGCATAATTCCATTTAAAATATAGTGCAATTCACTAAATTAGTCTTTGAACATCCTTACTATCCAATTACGAAGCCCCAGCATGGACAGAATAATGAAATTTTTCAAACTGTGGAATGCATGTGGTCTTAACAAACTTATGACAAACACCGAAATTAGCTTTCAGTTTTGAAGCCAACACAGACTACTGTTAATGCTTCAAGTCAGAGATAAAACAATAAAACACTATTGCAGTGGTTAAGCAGGATGTAAAAAAAAATAAATCCTCGACTTATACAGAATTCTCAACACAGGCTACCTTCAGGAAGAAAAAAAATCGTAAGAAATTGAATGATGATTTTGCATTTGCAAGCTATTTGGCCTGCTTAAGTTCTAGTAAAAGCTTTACTGAATAAAGGGTACAAAATACCTCCTGGACAGTTTTATCTTCCAGGCAGGCAGAATAAGGCAAGAGTTTCAGAAGTGAAATTTATTTCTGTTCAAGCATTGCAAGCTGTATTATTAAAGTCATTTGTCATGGTTTGAATATTTCTGCCTCATTCACCATTAAATTGGCCTTCTAATTACCAACTTTGTCATGAAAAGCAGTTGGGCTGCTTCATTCACCAGAAAACTTCAATCCCTTAATAATAACTTGGTTCAAATAGTGGAAGAAACATTGTTACACTTAAAATTTAAAATGGATTGAACAGACACTAAAAAAAAAGTCAAAACTGAAACAGAATCCATTAATGATAGTTTCAAATGCTACCCAGAGAATATTTACAATTTATTTTTAATGAAAGATTAATTAATTTGGATGGTAAATTTTTTACCATTTTAAATTGCTAATTCATTTGTTTTGAATGTATATACAAAATTTAAATAAATCTGTGTAACTTAGGACAGTGAATATTCACCTAGACAAAAAAAAGAAATGCATGCTCTCAATTCCCAATGTTATAGATGCTCAGGAAAATGTACAGAAATTAATGTGCAATTCTTTGTCAAATTTGTGCATCCATTTAGAGTGATCCTGTATGCTGATATAACTGCTGTTATAAATGATTAGGCAGATGTCGAACTGACTTCACACATCGAACATACTCATGAAACTGTGATAGTGAGGTTGTGTATGTAATTGTGAATGACTTTTTTTGATAGCTGTTGCACGCCAGGTGCTTCCCCTTGAGGTTCTGCAAAGTGAGCTCTCAGACCCGCTGGAGTTCAGTTTATATGCCAAATCACATTCAAAGAGTTTTTTAAAGGTAAATGTGGACTTTATTATATAAATTTCACTATAGGATAAAAATTTTGTCTCTTCTCTGTGACAAGCATGTGACTAATCACATCAGTCAGGCCACATGTGTGTATAGTATATAGCCTACATATTTACATGTAGTCTACATCTACATATACCAATTTAATTTAAAAGTTTAGCTCTTGTTAATCTGTATCAAAGAATTAGGAAGGTAAGGATTAATGTGTATTTCAGTAAAACAGATACTGATCCTTACTTTAATTTGCAGAATAAGTCTGGAAGCCTTGTTAACATTGGCTTTTAATCAAGACTTGGTATCATTCTACTTTCCTTAGGTCCTTGCCCTAGCATAAAAAGAAAGATTTGTCATACTCGGTTATGGCAGTAATTCCATTAGCTCAAATAGTTCCCTTTCAATATTTCACAAAAGATCAGATGATATACCCAAACAAAGATGTAGATATTTGTCAGCTATATCTAAACCCAGGCCGGGTTATCATTTTGACCTTGTCTTCTGAGGTAAAGGTGACCTTTGCTTGAAACACACATGCTTTAGCAGGAGTTGAGATGACTTGGGTCCCTAAAAATCAGACCCACCTGTTAGATTGCTCAGATTTTTACCACTGTATCTTTCATTGACAAGTGAGGAAGTTTGTCAAGCAAGTCAAAAAAAAACCAACAATATGGGTATGGTCATTAGAAAAGGTTACAGGATGAGGAAACTCCAAGGATTCTCTGTCTTTATTACTCAGGTCTGTTATTGGCTGTCTAGTGCTCTGGTGTGCTACAAGAAATCTTAGATCCTTCTGCAGACTGTCTCAAAAGCCTATAGGATGAAACATTTTGCTTTGACTACAGCTTTACAGGATCCAGAATCTGGGTATCTCATCACCTACATACTGTGAATCCAAATTATCAATGACAAAAATATAATTGACAACAATGGTTTCTGCAAAATCCTCTGTTTCAATAAGAAATGTATTTAACTGCAGGGTGCTTTCACAGAGGATGTTCTCACTGACTGTTGTACATGACCCAGGGGATTATGTGCAGGAAATTAGTGCAGATTATGAGAAATTACAAATAAATGAATGAGAAATTCTAAGTGCTAGCATGACAAAGAATGGACAGGGATACGGTAGCAACAAGCCTTCAGAGGATAACAGTGAGCAACAAACAGAAAATAAAGGATAAATAGACAAGGACTCTACGTGTCTAAGAACAGACAAAGGATTCAATATCCTTGCCTAGTCCAATCCTCCTTCATAGTCCTTTTCCCCTGTCCCACTTTATGCCTGAATGAAATGTAACAAGATTTGTAATTTGGTAGCTCTACTGCATTGGATGCTCTGCTCTTCAAAGTGAAATAGGTCAAACTAAGTTGGTTCTTCTGGATTGTCCATGTGACTGTGTTTGAATGTAAGTCATTTGCCAGCTTGTGTTTCAGCATCTTTGCTAAGGAGGGCAGCTGGTCTACTCCAGACTACAATCAGCACTAGAATCATTTTGGGGGTGGCAACTGGGTAGTTTGAGCTACAGTATAACTTTGAGACTGCAGCTGATACAGCAGCAAAGACAAAGACACTATCTGCCAGCAAAGCATAAATGGAGAATGTAACCATGAAACACACCTTCTGGCAGGCAGGGTGCTAACACATCTGACCAGGTGGTTAAATTTTATTATCTGAAATACAGGGATCTGGAGAAAATCACAGACTGCATCATCCTGCAGAAAATTGCTTCATACATGTTGGGTTTTGTTTTTCTGATTTTTTTTATTGTGGCAAAAGTATTATATCAGCATCCTGAAGGAGTTGTGCTTGTGGTCTATACTATAGAGAAAATGGGAAGATCAAGGGAAGAAAGAAAATTAGAAGAAAACAGAAAAGAGAGACAAAGATCTTCCTGGTAAGAATGCTGTCTTAGTACAAGGTCAGCACAACGTTGTCCTGACTATGATCTAGACATCAGCCTAATACAAATGATAAATTAAAATTATAATGGATAAGAAGACAATGGTGGAAGGAAGACATGCTCAGAAATAAAATATATTGCCATGATTGCAAAAGATTAACATTTTTCTTATTAAATGATGAGCTTGCTTTTTAATATCAGCATTATAATAGACTATACTATGAATCTCTTTATCATACCTAAAGCACTGTTAATTCATCTTTCATGAATACATTAGAAGAGAGGGTTTTCCCATAGGCAAACGCATCATACATATTTGCAAATGTCTTACATAATGATGCAAACACTATGCATAGAGAGTAGCTGTATTATGGTGAAAGGGAGAAACAGCACATGCACAAAAAAGACTTTCATTCAATTTCATTAAATACTTAAACTGACAAAATAAAGTCCAATTTTCTGTATATAAATCTTGCAAGGAAGAAAAAGGCTGCTGCTTAAATGTATTCTTTAGTTTAAATTCAGCTATTCATAATAAGGAGTTGGCGACTGTAGATAGGACAAATGATTTGTTAACACGTCAATTGCATTTGTTCTTAAAATAAAACACTGCCCATTTTGCAGTTATATCTACTAGCAAATTCCTAAATCTCTTCTTATATGGGAAACAGTGCAGGCACAATACTCTGCTTTAAAAAAATCTTATTGACATACTACAGTATGGAAATGAAATTGGAAATCACAGCCACAGCCACAAAATAAATAGTAGTCATTTTATTTAGCTTGTTACCATCTAGTCTAGTCCAGGAATATTATCTTAATGTCAGACTCTGAATTCATGAAGAGTTACATAAGAGCCCTGTTGTCAAACATAAAACCAACTCACTTAGTGCCTGTTTTGCATCTACACAGGAAGTTTTCTTTCATTATCCACCAGCCCCTAGATCTTATTATAGCCATTGTTTAATTTGTGCTCTGTTTTACAAGCGACACTTGTACAGGCCTCATGGGGCTGCTGATAGAAGTGTGCCTGTCTCCTCCCCTTGTGTCAATTCTTTTGTGAACCTTTATAATTAGCCACTTAACAAACTGAGGAAAATGAATCTAGGGTTGTGAAGCACTCACTGGTGCTAAGTCAACCATGTGACAGTCCAAGCTGATACCTAAAAAGCCATGGCACTCAGCTGCCCAAAGGGTTAACAAAACCTCATTATGGTAGGTTAATAAACAGAAATGAGGTATGTGATCACCCAGAGAACCTACTAAAGTTAGAACAATTTCCTCTGGTTGAAATACATATGATTCCTTCAAAATCAAGGACTTTCTGGGAGGAAGTTACCAAATTATACAACAGCGAGTCACATATCCTGGCTTAAAGCCTGTATTGACCAACTCCCAGTGTTCTATCTGTAAAGTCTGTAGGACTTACAGGTTGGTTTTATGTTTGACAACAGGGCTCTTATGTAACTCTTCATGAGTTGAGTCTGACGTTAAAGAAATATTTTTGGACTAGACCATTAAAGTCTGTAAGACTTTACAGGGAGAACACCAACTCAGCAGTTGTCTCTTGCAGAGTGTGTACCAGCTTTCGGCATGTTACATTTCCCGTTTTCCCACAATATACACCACAGTTAGTTTTCCGATATTAGCTTGAATAAGTAAGGATATTTCTAACAAAAATACAATAATCATACACGCTTTTCCCCTACATAATATTCTTTTGCTTACTTTTGCAAACTATTTCAGTCTTTTTTGTCTTGTCAACTGAAAAACAATACTTTGTTTCTGTTTTTAGGAATCAAAACCTGGTGCTTTTTCTTTTTTTTTTTGTGTGCAAACATAATTTCATTCAAAAAACAAGTAGAATTATTTTGGTCAAAAGTGTTTTTCACTAGGATTTTTTAAAATTGGATTATTTCCTACTAATTCTATTGTCTATGTAGGAAAAGGATCTCAGGGTGTTAATTTCATATGCACACATACATTTACATGTGTTAACGTACATCTGTATCCACCCAGAGTTCACCATACTTACAGCCATTAATGTACATAAAGCTGTGAAAATTTATTCACGTGAAGTGCATTTTACTTACTGCAGAAGCAACCTTTGAACCAGGAGTACGAATGAGAATCTTTCTCATTCTCAGGTGAGTAATTTAACTACTGAGCCCCATTAGTCATAACATCTTCTTCCTGTGTAGTGGGAAGATACCAGTAAGGGAAGTGGAACGAGCTTCACATGCTGATGTGAAACCAGGAAGAAGCCAAGGTGAGCAAAATACTACCAGTGGTTGTAGAGAACATCTTGCTATGGACATTTGAGAATGGGTGCAGAAGTGCAGAATCTGCAGTGTAAAATGAAAGATGAAAAATATGACCCACCTGCCCCGTCAGCAATGGTTCACATAAATACCAGTGAGCTATGTGAAGGACAGCAGGTCCCCGTCTTATCAAAAATCCTGCCTTACAATCGCCTTCTGGTTCACAGTCTTTATTGTAAGTGCTTCCCACTTCTTTTATCTTCTGAGTCATAAAAATCCTCTGAGGCTAATGAGGGAGATAGCAGTATTATTTTCTCCGAATGAGGTATGTACCTACATTTTCTAGCTTGATATTATTCCATCTGACTACAGAGAATTAAATCAAAGAGGCTGCTAGGGAAAAACCAAGTTAGAAATGAAACAATGACAGAGATGAGCTATCTCCAGAGAAATGCCAAGTGACAGGGAAGAAGGCAGGGAGCTATTAACTGTGAGACAGGCACCTGCTTGTCTCCAGTCAGGCTAACAGGTGTATTTTCCCTGACCAAAGCCTCAGAGAAAAAGAAAATTAAATTGTTCAGGAAAGAAACAAACCCCTGGCTAAAGAAGGGTGGTGTGAGGAGTATTTAGCTGTAAGAAAATGCTACAAGGAGGCAGTGAAAAGCAGGGGAAGCAGCAACTGCCTGAATCTCCAGGCTAGCAAAGGGATGTCCACTCCAAAAAAAGAAAAACAAGAAAGTTAACAAAACTCATAGGAATAAGCAAGATTCAGAAATAGGTGTTCTGCTTTTTTATCTCCATTCTCCGAATCCTGTGTACTTTACAATGAATAAAAAATGCTTCGTTTTGAAGAAACGGCCTTGCAGGCACCAAATAGGGCTGGATTTGCTGCTTTTGCACCGGTGGAAAACAGAGAGCTGTAACCCAGTGATCTAGTCTAGGGACTGTGTAGGTATATCTAAAGCAGGGCTTTGAAACCTCTCACTAGTGGGATGCCTTTGGAAGAGATGAAAAGAGCCTAAAATACAGTTCACTATAATAGTGATAGACATAGTTGGGACTGCTGGAAGTTGTACTCTTTTGCTTCTCTCAAATTCTGTTTTAGGCCTCACAGAAATAGATGCCACATATGCTAGATGTGGCAGGATCTTCAATGCTTTTGTAAGTGTGCAAATTGCCAGAAGGCATGAGTATCTTGAAAGTAGAGAAACAGCAAAAATAATGGTTTGGTATCGCACCTGCTTTGGAAGTAACTGAAGAACTCACCCTGGAGACCTGCAGTGATCTGGGGCCCTGGAAGATGAAAGATATTTTAATGAGAGTTCACTAGGGCTGTGAATGTTCATTGACCTGATAAGCATTTTCACTTCTCAATTACTATTGAAATCCACTGTAAATCAGTAATAACCAAAAGTGGCTGCTGACTTAGTGCCATCTATAGCCTAGAAGATACATGTACACCATAGGGGCCATTTCTGCACTTACATATTGGGAGTCTCAGCAATGAAACCATGATTAAAGGAGAAGAATAATAACATATGATTTTAAAATATATTCTCACTACAGAAGAAGGTGTTTCAAAAGGGTGACACACTGAAGTTTCTTCTGCTACAAAATGCATCACACTTATTCTGTGACTAGAGAATATTTATACTAGTGATTTTCAAGCTGGCGGTTCACATAAACACTAAATTCCCATCTAAATGTATATATGCTCACACACATAAGATGGCTACACAGAAATGTATAGACACACACCCCCCCTGTTAACTATAAAGTTTTCCTTTCCCCATTTAATTGTTGCATTATTGAGCTGTATTGACTTTTATCTCTTCTAAGCGTGCATCATGCAAGTAACTTACAATTTACTCTGTGTTATTAATTTCCCTTGGCAAGTTAAAAATTTTAAATAAAATGGCCAGAATATATGATCATGATGAATTGAAACAAATTAGATGTATTACTCTAGGTAGGAGGCAGTATTGACCTATTCTAAAACACATTATTGGACCAATTCTAATGCAGAGGAATCACAGCAATTGATTAGCAGCTGTTGGAATGCATCTTACATCAATACATAACTGTATTTTCAACAGTTTTTAGTGTGTTATTACTAGAATTCATCTGCAGCTTGAATTTTGCTCCCCCTTTCTCCATCCATTTTTAATATGTTTATCTGCTAATACTGAAGGGGCAAATTCTCTGGACTTGATCCTGCTGTCTGTACTGCTGGTGTAAATCACTTAGAAAGAAATGGGATTATTTAGGGTTCACACTGGCTAATCAAGAGATGACAATTGTCCTTTGTGCTTACTTTCAGAAGGAACTCTGCTGTATTGCATAAGATTCCTTTGCAGTGATATCCTTTAGAAATAACTTCCAAAGGTCAAGCAAAATCAGGAGGGAACTTGAGCTTTTTTTCACTGTCCAGCTACATGGGATCTGCAGTCTTTGCTATTTGTGGGACTACTCACATTAGAAAGAAACTCTGAAAATCTTCAGGTCACAAAACTCAAAAAGGGACAAATAAAATCAAGATTTAAGAGAGATTTTCTTTTCCCAGTGTCAGGAATAAAATAATTTAGGATAGTCTTTATTAAAATGCATGATACCAGCAATCACTGCTCATTAATTTCTTTATACAGTTAAATTAATGTACTATAGTTTCTAATAAACACACTGATTTTGATCAGTTTCTATCTAATTTCTCTCAATTAAAAAAACAATGGTTGCTTTGGTCATAAGGATAAAATAGAACTAAATTCTTTGGTAAAAGTTTAAAAACATCCATGCTAGAACAGCACAAATAAAAGCATAAAATTTAAATACACTGGATTCAATTTTGTTTTACAGGTTTTTATACACAAATAAAATCTCTGTGTGTGTACATACTCCTTTTAAATATGCAATAAAAGGCATTTTTCACCTCGAATGGATTGTATTTGTCATTTGGTACAAAGCCCCTTTCAGAGAAATTGTTGATTTTTCGCACAGGCTCCTATACTTCTCATTCCTTTTGTATTATTTCAATCAGCAATGGATATACATCTTTGTTAGCCTAATTTGGGGACCTACAGAGCAGGAAGAAGGAAAGCACAAAGGAACACACTTGACATATTGGTCTATTTGCTACCTCTTTTAAGCTCAATGCATACTAATGAAAGTGATCCAAACTATTCTTCCCCACTCCTCACTTAACAAGCATAATAATAAATGAATATTTAAACTAGCTGCAAATATATTAAGTGGAAACAAATAGGTTTCATTTGTAACAACTGCACACAGGTTAATTAACAAGAAGGAGCTTTTGTGTTGAAACAAGGCTCCCTGATGCTGTACATGCAGGTGCCGTTAAGGGCCAATTGAGCTCTATAGGATAATTATGAAGTACCATTGTGCTCTACCGTTTGTTAACAAAGTGCTGCCTGCAATTTGCCTAAACCTATAAACCATCATCTGTGATCCTCAGCAGCAATTAAGTGACAAACATCTTCTCATCGGAGACTTGGGAAAACAAAAGAGACATGATAGCATTTAAGGAGCCAGATGGATATTTCAGAATGTCAACTCTGACAGCCTCCCTTTCAACAACAAAATATAAACCAGGAGCCTGCTTGGTACCATGCTGAGGGGGAAAAGTCACATCCAAATTATTAAGAGGAGGGCAGCGCTAATAATCATAGGAATGCTCATTTGAACAGCTCTTAGTGGGAAAGCCTTGGACTAGCAAACAAGAGAAAGATAAAACCCTTTTTCCTCTCAAAACAGCTCTGGCTGCAGCTTTGTTGAGTCTGGGTTGTTTTTGTTTCTTGTTTGTTTGCCGGTTTGGTTTTGTTTCCTTTTATTTCTTCCTTCTGATGTCTTATCTTGACAGAAGATGAGTTTCTTCCTAAGAATTAAACTGTAAAACTTATTTTTTTTCTATGAAGAAGACAAACCAACAGACAGAATTTTCTCCAGGGCATAAGTTACTAATTAGTTCTGCAAAAATAGCTTATATTAGGAAAAATTATAGATCAGCACAAAGAGGCTTTTTAAAACAAGAGATCTACTCCTACTATAAAATAATTGATCTAGAAGTTTTGAGGATGTAATCTTTAAAATGCTTCTGTAAGCTCAGCAGTAATTCCAGAAGCTATAAACTTTGTAAAGGCTTAGTTGAATTAGTTCACTTAATTGCCTGGTTGGGAGACCCTCCAAAACTTGTGTTTTCATAGATAAGGATCTTCCGGGCATTTTGTTGCCTACATTAAACGATGCTGTCTAGCTGATCTGTGTAATCGGTACAGTTAAAGGCTATTCAGTAACATGAAAAAGATTAAAAAAAATCATAAAAAATCACTAGCTAATCTTTTTTTCCCCCCCTATTGCCAAAACAACAGCATTTACAAATGTTTTCAGCAACCATTTTGAAGCTACTGCTGAGTGTGTTTTAAGATACCATCAGGTCAACAGCTCTCTTGAAAGAAAAAATCAACCCAGGGCCAAACAGTCAGACAGGCCTAATTAAGTACTTCAGGAGTAGGAGAAGGGCTCAGATAACTACAGCTGACTTGACCCTTTTCTTTGTACTTCACTGGGTTCCTGTATACCTTTGCCACTTTCCTCTGGATTTATGTTTTTTATGAATTATTTAAAAACGGCAACTTCAGATCTACAATTAGTTTTCAAGGAAACAGATGTGAGAAAATAATCACAATTTAAACAGCTTAAAAATGGCTCTGATCTTGACAGAATGCAGAATGCCAGGTTTCCAGGCCTGCAGAATTCATCACTTAGCAAAAAGTGTCATTAATCCCTGTGTGATTTCTGGCTTTCCTTTATGGTGCTCTGTCAAATGTCATGGATCACCTGGAAGTCTAAAACTCATGACAGAGTATTTTTATCTTTAATGTAGAAAGAACAAACAAAAATCCAAAATCCCCCCCCCAAGAAAAACCCACAAACAACCAAGCAAAGTAATGATTTCAGTTTTAAGAAAGAAAGATTAGCTAAAAAAGGTAATTCATGCTTTAGCTTTGTATAGCATTGCACCGTGTTAGCTCACTTATGATTGAAAACTGATGATAAAGTATTTTGTCATTCTGGGGATTTTATAATTGCATACTTTTTTAACTGCAACAAACACAAGATTGAGTTTTTTTGCTACATCCAGTGGCATCCCTAATGACCCAAGATTCATGAGTTGATTCTTCCTTTCCCTCCTGAAAAATGTTCTCCTTTAGCTTAGAAGTCCTGCACAGTGCTTGAAGATGCATCCTACAACTTTTCTTTAGGCAGATTGATAAAGGCCTGCTCCCAACATCATGGACATCACTGGGCAGCCTTTCATTAGTTCCTGTAAGGATATACCACCATCTAACTTGTTTAGCACAATAAGGCTTTGAACTTTCATTTAGGGACACTTGGACTTCAAAGTATGTGTTGAGAAAAAAACCAATCCCATGTACAAGGAGAGATGTGTCAATGGAAGTGAAAGATGGAGCCACCAGCACCACCCGGAGAGGCATGCAGTGTCTGACTGTGTGATCTGGAGACAGCAGAAACCAAATCCTTGAAAACAATTTAACTTCCAGCTGACCGGAAATAAAGCACTTCAGGGCAAGTTTGCAAAGCTTGATGAAAAATCATAAAAGAGGTGTACTTGTTGGGAAGTTCTGGCTTTCCTTGTGATTTTTCATCTTAAATGACCTTGGAGAGTAGTTCTTTATTTCAAGCAAATTCTAGGCAGATCTGGCTTTGTGTTAGTGCAAGGCTGAACTCTAACTAAAATTTAGGATTGCATACACCTATGCAACAATCTCCACTTACCTCAGCAAACTTCTCTATCTTGGGTAACGACACACAAAAATGCATAACACTGAGTTACCATTATTCATATATAATATTCTCTGTTACCAGACTGTTTACAATTTACTATCTTCTCTACCAGATCCATTTTTTTTTTCCTGAGCAGGAAATATCTTTTTGTTTGCAAATTTCACCTAAATTATGATGAAAGCTAGGATTATTTCTTCATCGATTGATTTTCCGGACCAGTGGCTGAAAGAGTCTTTCATGACTATGTGATTCATTAAGAACAATTTTAAAAGTCTAATGAAAGTGATAAATGTGTTATTTAAACATTTTTTCAGTGTTTAGTTAGCTACTCTACTCTCAAATAATTCATTAACTGCCAATCAAATTCTATTTTGTACTTACAGGGTTTTTTTTCCACTGAAATTTTAAAAATACCAGCTATTATTTTTTTTTATTCTCCATTGTCTAGACCTTTTGGAATATCATATCCTGTTAATTTACAAACACGTGGATTGTCACAGCCTATAAAGTAACTTTCAAGCACTGTGAAAGAAAAATACTGCTTACAACTAGAGGCTTTTAACCTAATTAACATAACCAAGCATAAAATATAAATGATCACAGACTGTAATGTGAAAAATAATTGAAAACAATGACCATGTTTTAGAACTGTACAAATCAGACCAATGGTTTGTCTTACATTATTAAGATTCAAAGAAGAACGATGGTAAATAAATGGGAAATAAGTATTGTAAAGATGTGTTTTGGGAACTTACACTGAGAATATGAAATCCAAATTACCCAAGTGGATTTAAATATTTGAGTTTTATTTAGATCTCCTGCCTGTATTGGCTAGGAGGAGAGTTAATAACAATCCATTCAAGCAGTCCTTGCCCATAAGCATAGAAGGCTGAAGGCAGCAGTTCTAGAAAGCCATGTGGAAGTCAATTAGTGGTAACATGCATAGGTACACTGTTTCCCTGGGGGGTCCTAACTTATCTCAAAAAGCAGCAATGATAGCAGAAAAGGTGATCAAGACCTACAGAGGAACTTTTTTAAACTGGCTGGTTCATATAAGCAAATGAACAGGTAGAATCTGGGGAGCCTGGCAGCATGGAAAAAAAGGAATTCAAGGGAAAGCAAGACCCACAGGGTTTTTCATTGTAGGTCTGATCTGACTCCTGTTTGAAAGGACACATATAAAGAATCTCTCCTGCCATATAATCCACTGGACTGAAAAGAAAGAAGGTGTATTTGCCACTAAAAAGTTTTCTAAATCCGCCTTAGGATTTCTGCTCTGGGAATTAAATCTGTACAGCAGCCTACTGTTACTTAGCAAAATACATAATTCAAACTGAGGTGACTTTTTAAGGGTAGCTTGCCTTAGCAAAAAAATAACAAGCAAACAAACAAACCACAAAACCAAAAACAACCCAAACCAAACCAACCAACAGACAAACAAACAAAAGAAAACAAAGCCAAAAGCAACCCACATTTATTTTTGGGAGAAAAAAGGAAAAAACAAAACAGAACAACAACAAAAAACTAGCATCTGTTGTTTCCTGCTGTTTCTGCAAATGCTTATTCCTTGATTTAGAGAATAGCTGTAGAAAATTAGGCAGGTAAAGTGGAATTTACCTGCCTTGGAATGTAAGGAGAATTGTATATCTAATGTTTGCTCAGGGATTAACAGAGCAGGATTGCTATGTTATTTAGAGTCATAGCAAGTTCTTCCTGTTTAGTCGACTTGCATATAAGAAAGAGATGTTAAGCCAATGTTGAGTAAGTATCTCCAGTACAGCAGTGGAACTAAAAAATAAACCCAACAACCCAATAATAATACCATTTCTTTCACCCTCCCAAGAAAAAATGCCTTACATTGTACTATCGTCTAGCATCAGTGATATAAGGCATTTGGTTGGTAGCAGTCACTAAAGGACTTTTATGAGAAGAAAAAAGGAAAAAGTGTGGCACTTTTAATGTCTTTTCATGCCTACGAAGCAAGTTTTACACAAACTGTTGATGAATGGATCGGTCTACAAACACAAGGAGCTGTCATCTATGTGACGACCAGAAGGTGGCATAATCTCTACATTGATTGAGGCCTGTCAGCTCCGCTGCTGAGCACAAAAAGCGGGTTTATTTGCAGGTGGAGATGCTACCGGTGTTCTCCGGTTACAGATGATCAGAACTGCCGTTCATGCGGGTCACAGTTTTGCCTTTTCTGGTGGTTCCTTGTCACATCGCCAAGAAAGTCACTTGTTGGATTTATGCGGCTTTAGCAGCATCATCTATTTAGGTTGCTTTATTAATACTTGAATTCATTGTGTTATTTTTATCTTAGTTTCTTTTCCTTCGGTTAGTGATTCTTTTTTCCTCTCAGAGGAAAATAATGAACATTGTCTTTTATTACTAACTGAGTCATGCTGGTTTTTTAGTCATTATGGACCTGATCCTGGATCTCTGAAATCAGTAGGAATTTGTGTAACTGCCCTCTAAGTGGTTAGGTGCAGTCTTAGAGCTGCTTGCTATCAATTTATTCCACTTTGTGTAATTCAAATATCAGAATGTATTGTGAGGGAGATGCCAAGCTATCTGTTCTTCACAGACTACGTTATCCTGTTAAACTAAGAGTTCTCACTTCAGGGTAATAACACTGCTAGCTTTCTCAGGTCTCAAGTATTCCCAAAAAAAAATTCAGGACTGATTCATAAAATTCACCATCAGTTGCATTTGTCCTTTTCCCTGATCTATTCCTAAACTGACTGGGATGTAAGAATGCATTCCTAGCTCTTTTATCTTTGGAAGTTCTGAAAGAAGGGTGCTATTTAAAAAGAAATTGACTGCTCAATCACCTAGTTTATTTCCTATGGAAACAGGGATCTTTTAATTTACTGTTAAATTGCCTTTCAATGAAATATTGGATTACCTTTATGTCAGAGAAATTTAGAGAAGGGAATGGCTATTTCATTTTGTCTTTGAATTTGATTCTGTAACTCCACTTCCTTGATTTGATAAGCATGTGTGCTTTACAACAGCGCTACTAAAAGGAATGAGAATGCAACACGATAATGCAGTTACAGAGTTAATTTACAGCAAAGGGAGTTTGGATCATTCCTCTAGATTTTGTTTCTTTTTAATCCATTAAAAAGCTCAGAGAAATACCTCTTTGAGTTTCAGCATTTTCATTTTCCAAGATTATTATGTCTTCAGCTCAACAAGAGAAGCCTCTATGCATTACATTGGCACTTAACGCTTTCTGCTCTGGCCATTGGCATAGCACAGGTCTGCATGAAAGCAGGAAGGTAGTCTTATGTAGATGGGGATAGAGGAAAAGCAGCATTAGGAGTGTAGCAGACAGCAGAAGAAGCTCAGGGACCCACTGCTGCTCTGTAAATTCTCTAGCTTTAATAAGACTTGCACAGGTGCTGCTGGAGGGCTTCCCTGCACTGAGTTCAGCACAGAGCCAAGTCTGGGATTGAAATGCCTTCAAATGTAGTAAAAAATGGTCATTTACTATTACTGTTCATAGCAATGGGAGAAAGTTATCAAACAGTTTTAGAGGAAAATATGCTTTGCTTTTTCTCTATCCAGCTCACATGTAGTAGAGGCAGTGGTCACCAGTACTGCTATTCATTACCTGTATAGTCTAGACACAGACCTAACACACTGCTATCACAAGCACTAACTAGAGAGTAGTTGATAGGGTCTATACTGGAAATTTGAAGCACATTTCACCAGTTCTTGAGAATTTCCCAGTTTTGTTTAGAAAGATGGGATACAAAAGTCTCCTCTTAAAAAACCAAAACACAAGCCATTTAACAGATGTTCCTAAAAGCTTCTAGTATAGCTTTCTTTCCTGCAGTTGTTTGTCTAAAGGACAAGGGAGAGAAGGGGGGAAGAAAATTAATTAGAGTTTCTGTCAGCATATTTTCATGTTGCTGATCTAAACCCACATGGTTTGATTTTTAATTTAAAAGTTTAAATATTAGTTAACATATGCATAACATATAACTAAGCAGTGCTAGGTTAATGGTTGGACGTGGTGATCTTTAAGGTCTTTTCCAACCTAAAGGATTCTATTATTCTATTCTATGATAATCAGATGGAGATACTGATCAAAGGTATTTTAAAATTACCTTACAAAACTCTTCTGCACACTTATTACTGGATCTATCAGAGATCTAAAGAAAGAAAAAGTTAAAAATAACTTGATTGTAAATATGCCAAAATAAGTCTGAATTTTTTGTTGTGAAATCTTAAAGCCTGCTACATGAGCCCTTTAGAAAAAAAAAAAACAAAAATGAAACAGCTCCACAAGACCTTTCACATAACGTAAAAGCCCAAGTTATGCACTTTCAGACCTCTGTCTCACTGAATTCGACAAAATCTTACATTCACACCTACAAAGTTTCTTCTCTCTACAGCCTGTTGAGAGGAACTGTTTAAAAGTGTAAGGCACTAAGTCAGATATTCAAAAGTCCTTTATCTTCAGCTCTGCTTGGCTTAATTGGAGTAAAGTACCATTTTTTTCCCCTATAATCCCTCGAGCAACTCCATGTGGAAAACATCTCTTGTGCTTTGTGAATAAATCTTGAAGGTTCAAACTGTGAAGTGAAGCAATTGGACATTTTATTATTAAAAAAAATGAAAAGGGGGGGGGAATAAAACCAGATAAAAAACCATATTAACTAAATGAAGCAAAGCAATGAACTGAACTGAGTCTTTCCTCTCCTTGCCCCTGGGAAAATTCAGGTTCTTTCTCCCCCTTTTGATTCAGTACAAATTTCAAACTTCTGCTGAAAACCACTCTCATTGAAATTACTGACCAAAAAATTCTGTGAAATATTTGGGCTTCAGCATAACAGTTCTTAAAAATATTTCAATTAATAAACATCACAGCTGATAATGTCTTGCAGTAGCATCTCCAAATTCGTTAGAATCCCTGTTGAAAGCACTTAAGTATCACCTATCCAGATGTGTAACTCTGTACTCAGTGGCAAACTTCTGATTACATAGATGCCATTTTGTTTCTATTGCTAAAAAATGAGCTAGATTTTTAATCTAATAAAATGTAAAGTATTATTGACAGGTCTCCTCTCATTACTCTTCTTTTTATGTCAAACCAATAGCAAGAGAAGGGTGGAGATGATGCTCTGTTTAACATCTGATGCTGGATTAAGAATGTCAGGGAAGAACTCATTTAGAAAAATACTGGTTTACCTTTTCTCTTGTGTTCAGGCAAGATCCCCATGTATTGCAAAGTTAAATTAATTTAAGCTTCATAGATGAACAACTCCTCTTTCGGAGGCTGCCTCCTCAAAATTGTTTGGCCTTTTATTCAAGCTGTGCTGTCCATTAGTTTTCTCACTGGAAATTTTATTTTTATGTAGGTATACACTGTGCAATTAGTATAATCTCATAATCTCCAGGTTAATTAACACAATTTTACATAATTAAGTGTAAGAACAATCAGTACAGAAAATAGTTGCTCCTTGCAAAAGTATAGTTGCCAAACAACTTGCTCCTAGAAATCTGCAATTAATCCATTATCATAACAATGAAATTATTGAGCTATGCTGAGCCAATGAAACAACAATCCTCATGCAACAGATGAAGTCTTGCATCTCTGAACCAGTCAAAACCCAGCTCTTAACAGAGACATGATTTCTCTTCCTCTTACAACCTCCTCTAAATCTAAACTTGAAAATTATTAGGAGCATCTTTAACAGGTTGCTGCTGCTGGGCAAAAGGTGCAGTTAGTCACTTGAATAACTCAGACCAAAACCATCTAGAAATCCCCTGCATGTGGTACATGGCTTAGCAAGTGGATCACCACCTGCCACAGAAGCTGGTGTGTTCAAGGTTGCCCCATATCAAGTGCATTCAGCAGTCAAATCAGGAGGTACCAAAAGCACATATCCTCTGGGACCACTCATCAAGACAGGAAAGTTCCTATTATCTGTCTGCCTGGGGCAACCAAAACCACACTTAATTACTGCCCTTCAGACAAGGTGGAGACCTGCATTTAAAAACTGTGTGTGCATTGAGTGAGCAGCACATAAAGCTGAAATGGAAAACTGGCTCCCTGCCTCAGAGTTTCCAAGTGCATGTCCTTGAAGAGCACAAAACTGGCAGGGGAAGCTGCCATCCTGCCTGCTATTTTCCTAACTTTGCCTGCTCAGTGCAGACAGCCAGTCACCATTAAGACTCAGTTTCAGAGTAGGGATATGTCTAGCTTCCCAAAATGTGAACCATTCTTATGTTCCTTTCTGAGAACAAACCTCTGGCCCATAATGTTTCTGAATAAGGCATGATACTTCTTTGTCCCCTGAGCCACTACAATGTTATTTCTATGACTTGATCTCTTGTCAAAACATTCCAAGCTGGCACTAGGCAGTCTGTGCTCAACTTAGGTAAAGGAACTATAGTATGACATCATCGCATGTTTTCAATCAATCAGAAATGCCAAGCTCTTTTCAGTACAACAGTTTTATTTGCAATGAGACAATTTTGATATGTGCATGTACCTTATGCTCAATAGCACTAATGTCTATTTCAACTAATAAAAAAAGTGCCAGTTATCAAAACATGGTTTAACACAATGAATGAAAAGCTCTTCCTTTAACACTGATGTAATATGTTGAATGTGTTACTATAATTTCTAATATTGCTGCTCCTCCATAGATGTATGGATTAGGCAACAAAAGAAAGAAAAGTCAGGATGATTCTAAGATGCTTGTCATGATATTTTCCCTCCCAGACCCCTCCACCTCCATTGCAAACTGGAGAAGCTATGGGTAGAGCCATTCAAGTTAATGGGTTAAGAACAGGCTCACACACATAGAGAAAATTCTCATATGCCATTGCTCTTCCTTATTCCTTTGTCTCTTTAGGAAGACAAACCCATATTTGGATTCAGTGCTTGGCAATCACCTCCATCCCTCCAGGACTCCTTGTTAAAACAGTATTAGTTTCCAAATGGCTGGGTGTGATCTGCATTGTACAGGGGTGTCTTCAATTATCTAGTGTAGTCTGACACAAATGCTCTTCATCCTTAAAGCTGTAGCTATGAGCCTTAACATCTTGCTCTGGGGGTATGAGGCTATACATAATGATGACAATTGGTAATGTTGAATTTTGAAACTTGAGTGGCACGACAATGAATCTGAAAGAAAAAAATAAATAAAAGGGTATCCATGCAGATACAATATGGTTACATTGTCCACTTCTTTGTTAATTGAGAGACTGCTTAAATTATTAATCTCTCTCTTATGAAACGATGACTTTTGTGTAATACTGCTGACTTTCATGTTAACATTTTTGACAGTTTGCAGTTGGTTTTAGGAGGAAAGACTTTGACTGAGACAAAATGCAAGAAGATACGCATCAGGCAAAACTGGTTTTGCCATGGAAGGGAAGAATTTAAACATATACAACAAACAGATATATAAAATAATTTCAGGGACAGAAATTGTGATATGCAATTTCTTCTGAGAAATTCAGGAAACACCATTATTGTGTATGTGATGCAGACCTCCACAGAAATATGAGAAATGATGTTTTGGAAGAGATATTTTGATGTATTATAAAGTGGGATTCACATTTTTACAATGCTTCCAGCATCCAAGCCTTGCAAAATAGTTTTTCTTGGGCAATAAAAAGCAAACATTCCCTCCTCCTAAATAATTAGTGACATTTGAAAGTGAAGATGAGTTGTCAAAATTCCTCTATTCTTTGAGAAGAGCATGGGAAGACATTTATTTATCTCCCAACTACACAGTTGGTTTTCTGTGCAATTTAAGATTGCAGTGATATTGCTTTAGTTATCCCCTACATACTAGCATTCATTATTCCTCACTCTTCTGATTTAACATTGCTTCTCCATGTGTACCACAAAGAGGACAAGCACAGCGGGATTTTACTCTGTCTCAGTTCTACCTCTGTAATACATGCATCTCCTTACCACATGTGCCTACTCCTTGATTCATATGCTTTTTTTTCTTCATTAAGAGGCATAGGAAGAAAAAGTCTAAGGTGGTTAGTGTTTTCAACTCAGCATGTCAGCAGCTGAAAGCACATGTTGTGGCCTCAATCCAGCAAAGCACTGGGACAAATAAGCAGGGCAAAGCCCACAGGTTCACTGTGTGTAGGGTTACTTCTATGTTTGACATAAGCAGGCTTTCAAAGGTTTTAGTAGAGTACAACTATCAGCTGCAGACAACACGCTAGATGTGTCCAAGTTTTTCATATTGTGATGAACATAGCCTGTTATAAAACAATGTCCTCATTTCTCATCATTTAAAGAGCACCTATTACCATCACTGAATCATAGAATTGTTAGAGTTGGAAAGGACCTTAAGATCAAGTGTCCTCTTCTGATATCAAAGTAAATACCAAAGAAGAAAAGGAGACAGATATCTGAAAAGAAATACACCTACAATATCTAGAAATCATTCTGCTAACAAGGAACAAGGCAAGTGTCTCTGTGAAGAACCTATTTCGTTTAATATCACAGAAAAGAAAAAAAAGGCAACAGAAAAGAAATATTTCAAAATATGTGTTAGGTTTTATGCAGGACATGTAAAGAATATATAATAGTCTGACAAAAGAAAAGTGATTTCTTGTATTTCCTTGAGTTATTGATAACTTTTAATTCATCAATAACGAGTGGGAGAAATGATGTATTCAGAGAATGACTCTATGTTCTGTTTATGCAACAGTGTTTGATGATAAATGCTTTACAAGGAGGAACAGCTGGGCATTCAGAGCTAGGGAAATTTCTGTGAAGGACTTTGTGGTCACCAGGAGGGAATGATACTACCCTATACATGTGTTTTAACCAAATCTGTTCCAACTGACACTGGAAAAGGTTGCTCAGAGAAACTGTGGGTGCCAAATGCTTGGAAATGTTCAAGGCCAGGCTGGATGGAGCTTTGATGGTCTAGTGGAAGGTCTCCCTGCCCATTGGAGGAGTTAGAACTGGATGATCTTTAAGGTCCTTTCCAACCCAAACCATTCTAGGAATCTGTGATTTTATTCATTTTTTTTCCCTCTGGAACAGGTGTCAGTTTTTTGGTAGCCAGTGAGTGACAGGTAAACCCCACTTAAATTCTCTGAAACCGTAGAAACGGATCAGTATGGGAATAGTACTGGGGTAAGTGAAAAAGTATTTAGCTTTGAAAAACACTTGTGTTCTGGTTCTGTGCATTCATTTCTTCCTCTGTCCTGATAAATACAGTTAGAACTGCCAAAAAGAAAAAGTTTATGATAGAAAAGTTTTCTATCATAAAGAACCAGATGGTTGAGGTGAAAAATCCTTAACTAATTTCCCCACACTCCCACAAAAAAAACTTTCCTGCAGGTAAACAAATTAAAACACTTCCTTGAATAGAGCAAAATCATTTAATTTTTATCTCTAGATTTTTTACTTTCAAATTATATATTTCCATGTAATTTCAGATACATTTTCCTGAGTGTCTGTTTTCCTAGGAAATTATTTAAAGTTTCATCTATCTTTTCATTTGAGTTCGAATGATGACTAAACTGAAATATAATAATTGTTTACAGGGTAATTCTGTACTTTAGACTGTTATTAATGACTAGCAGGACTTTTTCTTAGGAAATAGATCAGAAAACTGTTTAAGAGCAAGAATTTCTAGTAAGGGATAGAAGTAGCAATAATACCATTTATTTTGAATGCAAATTTTAATTGATGAGCATATAATCATCATAAAATTATCTGTTCCTGTTGATTTTTTTGCTTGTTTCAACAGAATACTTGTATTTATACTTGTGATCCTCTTGAGAATTTTAAATGAACAATATGTACAATTCCTTAACTAAATAAAGACCCTTCTGTCCAAAGTGTTGTCTTGTGTTCTGGCTAACTTAAGCACAGTATCTATAATTCCTATTGCAGAAATATCTAAAGAAAGAAAACAACTGACCTAGAAAAAAATGGCAATTAAGTAACTTTAGAGAAAGAGGTGTAGTGGTATGGAAACAGTCCCACATGACAAGTTGTCTTTAGAAAATTAAACTGTCAGCAGACAGAAGAAATCTATAACCATCTTTTCACAGCTGAGGTGCAACAGATGATTTCCTTCAGCTGTGTGTACTTCAAGTCAGCCAGTCCCTCAGATGTGAAGAACTAGGTGGTTTGATTTCCTAAGGAGCTGAATACTTCTACTTGGACCTAGGTGCTATGCCTACAACCCATCATGAACAAGACTGGGAAAGAACTGCACCCCAGGCACTGTTATTCATGAGGGAAAACCTGTCATTTTTCAGTTTTTATAAATGTAACATTAGGTTATTTTTGCAACCTTTTGTGACTTGTAAAAGAGAGACAGTGAGGGAATATATCACAGTTTTAAAAAAGGTATGAACAGGCAGCTAAGAAATGAGGAGAGACAAAAATGTCAAGCATTAATTTCTCCAACCTCCCTAAAAACTGAAAACCTCTTTTGTCTGAATTTTGAGAACTAGTGCTCCCTTTGCTTATTTCATCCAAAAAATATCACACAGAATTAAAAATAAATGAAAAGCTAAAAAAAATCAGAGCCCTAAAATCACAATTATTATAAGCCACTAAGGGATTACAATGATTTTCCCCTATTGTGGCTTGCAGCCTAGAAACAGGATATACAGTAAGTGCTACTACTGTTAGCTAATGGAGATTCTCCTTTAGCTCAAGCGGTAGCGCTGTTGCTTTGGGATAGGAAGGTTATGATATGTTGCCTAAAGGGATATAAGTGTTGCAATTCAGGTCCCCAATGAGAAAAAATCTTCACATTGGTGCCCAATTAGTGATCTGATTCCTGGTGTTAAGTCTAATGCAATTTAGCATACACCTGCTGAATAGCACGCCTGCCAAATACCAACTGCACTGCTCTGGCTCTGTCTTTGTTCACAGTGTTGAATGTTTTGTTGCAGGGTAGGGAGTAGAGCACAGGGGCAAGGGGCAGTTGTGAACATTTGCCCAAATGAATCTGCAGATTTGCTTCAGCAACATTTTGGATCTGTTCACGTTTGCTCTTCAGCAAATGGATGTGTATATTCACTGAGACCATACTCCAAGTATATAGAACTCATACTAGCAATGGGATAATACCTTACTATCCCAACTGGTGATAATCTGACCTAATGGCCTAAAAGAGACTGAAAGGGACAATTACTGCCTTGATTTTACAATTTGGAATATAGAGAAAATAGGGCCCCACAGATACTCTAGCCTAACTTATTTTATTATTATGATTCTGGATTTCTTGTGGACATCGTAGAAAAATGAAAAGGAGCTGAATGAGAACTAGATAAATGTTTTTGCAACATGTAAACTTTTAGTGATCTGACGCTGTTTGCTAAGGGTAGCCACAATTGATTCATTTAGATTAAAATAATTAAAAAGATGCCTGTCTAAGACTCTAAACTCCCTTACATATCATTAATAATACAATAAAATCCCAGAAGAATGAAAATAATCATACCAGCAGGAACTCAGCCAAGCAGCATCCTACAGAGACTCCTTTCCAACCTTTTATCATTGTGGGAAACATACCTTCAGCCCTGTTAAAGAATGCTATTAAACAGGTGTTGTTTGGAGACAACCGTATAGAGCTATTCTGTGCCAAAAAGGGGACTGAAGCTTTGGAGTTTCAGGGACGCTCAGAAAACACACAATTACACCTCCATTTTGGAATGAGAACACAATTTGGACATCAGCTGCTGGCCAGAGATGACAGTCCTAGTACACACAATTAAAAAAAACAAAACCAACCAACATTTAATTCATATTCAGGCTAGTTTTAGGTTCTAGAGGCTTGGCAAACATGTTAAGCTACAAAAGTCAGTGCTAGACCATGGAACTCCAGGGTGCCAATATGATTTTTAGTGAGAAGCCCTACCCAGAAAAATAGTTGCTATATTTTGTCTCTGAAGCTGTCCTAAAGTTTGTCTTCACATGGTGTTAAAGTGTAACACAGTGTAAACCCAATGTCAGCAAAAGCCTTTCAGCATATCCAGAGCATAGTCAGTAATCTCAAGCGTATCAGTCAAAAGAAAAAGTTGCAGTCTCTTAGCTAGATGCAGCTGACAAAAAGTATTGGCAAGTTTGCTGTATACTCTGACTGTCAAAACTGGTGGAGAATCCAACTGCTCACTTAAAATTGGATCTTAAATGGAAAAAAGGACACACCACGTTCTCATAAGGATTCTAATTGCTCCTTGACTCTTCTCAAGTGCACCATTGTTATCTGCATCTTATCTGATTTGGCAAGATTTTATTGGAAGCTTCTCTTTTTCCAAGCCACCAGTCTAGATGTTTGCTCGCATAATACAAGTTACACAGAAAAGCAATCAAATATTGTGCATGTCTAAATTAAATAATGGAGGAAAGCAAAATAGCCAAATGACTTGTGGGATGTGCAGCAGTTTAAAATTAGCAATAATAATTTTATAAAAGGATATTTGGGCTAGAATTAGAGCATATATTTCATTAACTAAAGCATGCCCATGATGTTTTAGGAAATGCATGTAAGAGTTTAAGCCTCCTCCAACTCAAATTTGTGGTCCAGCAGAAGGAATTCCAGGTTGGAAATTGAAGGCTGTAAAGTGCTGGCTCTGATCCAGCACCCTGGCTTTGATGGCAGTTTTCTTCTTTTCTGCAGTAGGGCCAGAATGTTATCTTAAAAGGTTCAGGTTCCTCTCTCCGAAGACAAATGCACTCCTGTTAGTAGCCTAGAAACAAAACTCTCAGAACTCCCTGTAGCTCTTGCCATTCCACGATGAGGCATAAAGTCTGGAGCTGGCAGTTCAAAGTGGAATAAGATTAGTGTCTTTAACAGTAACTACTTTAGCAAATTGTTAAGGGAATTATGAAATTACAGAACAATATAAGTCTTCATTGCTTCCTGTAAGATATGTTTAATCAAAGTTACTGGTCTGAAATTTGGATGTGCAGGAAGAAATACAGCAGGCTGGCCCATGCAAGAATTCAAAGTAGATTATTTTAGTTATTTGAATGATTTTTTGTGATCTTTAAACCCGTGAAAAATGGACAATTTAATAATTTAATATTTATAAGTTAAATCATAAAATCTTGGACTTTAACACAATATTGTCACATAGGCAGATGCAACCTACACTTGTGTATTCATTTTTAAACATCATTCTCTAGAACTCAAAACTTGTGAAAATATTAACTCTTCATGCTACAGCTGAGAACTTATCTTCTTCTGTAATTTCATAAGTAAAGCAAATAAAATCTGTAGTTCACCCTCTCCAATACAGTTAAGACAAACAGTTTTGCTTTTGCTGTTCACTGGTTTCCATAATAAACAAAATAAAAAGGCCATGTTACTTAGCTGCACAAAACCCAGCATGCTAACTCTGTAAAAAAGCAACTTTTTCTTTTAATTTCTGGACATCTTTTGATGAGCCACCCAGTACTGACTCAGCGGTGCTGGACCTTCACTTGGGGCCCAGAACTCTGCAGCTGCTCTAGCTCTGCATTTGCCTAGAGCAATGTACCAGCTGTCTCTGACTGTATTACACCACAGTAATGCGAACAACTGGAAGCAATAATGTGTCTCCCCATTTGCCTAACAATACCAACATGAACAATAATTCAGAAGACTGAAGATTTGTGCTGTAATTTAATAAACCCCATGCACATTTCTACAATTGAGTATCACATCTGTGCAATGGATCCTAGAAGTGTAATATTCTTTTATAAGGGACCATTAACCAATCTTAAGTTTATAGGTTTCCTTAAATCTTTTTCATCAGCTGTTAAACTACAGTAAAGAGAAAATTGCCTCTTATGAGACAAGGGATAGTAAAATACAAAGACTGTGATTAAACGTCAATCAATTAAGGATTATAATATAATAAAAATGCTGACTGATGATTAAAATGAGTACTTTCTGGCAGAGTTTTATAAGCAATATTAGGAATTGTTTTGAAAAGTCAATAGAATAAACCCAACTTACATCCTATTACATAGCAGAGACACTGTCTTAGGTCTATTTAGAGGAGAAAAAAGAATTGTTATTCTGACAAAAATATCTAAGAAGCAGTTTGTTGTTGATCTCCACATTAAATAGGATACATTTCTTTCTGTCATTTGTTTTATTATACCCTTGACTCCTCCATTTTAAATCCATTTTGGGATGGAATGAATAATGCTATATATTTTTGTTTCAGCTGGCATTTGGCAAGTTCATACAACTAGGATACTTTTCATGAAAGCAGGTAACAGATCATGCAATAAACTATACAAATAAGTGACACACAAAATATTATTTCATGTAGCAGACCTACAATAGTAGCCCAGCTGAGGGCAGGAGAGCAGTAAATGCAATGTTTGCCTGTGTTTCTTTGCAGAAGATGCTTTAGTGATCTTTTATGGAAAAATCCTGTGGAATTTAGGATTAGACTTGCATGGATTTTACAGCAAATCTCACATAGAAACAATACTAGTAGCAAATAATAAGCTTTTTATACTTCATACAAAACATCCAGCAAAATACTGTGGCAGGAATATAGTTTTGTATTAAATTCTACGGTCTGTTTCAAGAGAGTAATAGGAATATTTTCATAAGGGAAACTCAATGTACATCTTGCCTAATACTCACTTCCTGTGCTCCTGCTCCCACACTCCTGAGTGGCTGTGGATGAAAATCACCTTACCATGTAGTCTTTTAACATTACATTTCTGTTTTTCTTCTTCTGATTTGCCATCTTTGAAAGCAGGCCATATTTATTTTCCCATCCTCCTTGAACTGTGCCATATGTTTATCAAAGATGACCTCTAATTTACAAAACTGTCTATCAGTTCTTCATGGGTCATGCTAACTCTTTTAGAGAATATCAATGCTACATCACATTTTCTGTCTTCCTAATTTCCCACTTAGCTGCTTTTTCCTGGTTCCCCTCTCTTTAACAGCAGGACAAATTTTTCCTACTTGCTTTCTTCTTTTAACCTCTTTCTAGTCCTTAAAGCTACTCTTCAACTTCTCCTCTCCACTTTCATCCTCTTCTAAACAACTTTTTTTAAGTGGATCTTGCCCTATCATAAGAATCTCTTAAGCTCCACATCTAAAAATTAGAAGCTATGTAAGCACAAAAGTGAAGAAGAAGATATTTCTTATTAATTTGAATCTTGAGCTTGAGAGGGTATTCAAGAAAACAGTCTTCAATATTGATTGATGGCTTGGCTTCGTGAGCGAAGATTTTGAGAAGGGCTTTAACCACGCTTACTACAAGCATGATGACCTAGGTTGAGTGGGATATGCAAACCTGGTTGGAAAAGGGTGCTTAGGTAATCAGGGAGTGTCCGACCAGGACTGTCATCTCCTGAGTAATCTCAAGCTACCCATGCACTGGTCTGCCCACATGCAAGCGTGGATCTGCAGCTTCCCATGCACCTTGTCACCTACCGATTGGACCCTCACCTGTCCATACCGACAAGTGAGAGCCAAGCCCTTCCAGCCTGCGCAGGGGAGTTTCTAGGTGAGGTGCAGCTTGCGCAGAACTGTCCCCACCCTTTACACCTGAGGTTTAACTGCCAGGCCTAGCGAGCTAGGACAGTGACAGCAAAATCCACAGGTCATAGGTTTTGTGAGAATGTCCTTCTCTTCGATGGAAGACCATACAAGGCTGGACGAGCTCCATCAGCCCAGGTTTGAAGTTAGGAGTTTTCCTTCTCCTACGAGGAGGGCCTGTCTTAGCTAATGAAGATTCAGGAAGGGCTTTAACCCACACATTCTGAGCTAGACTGTCATTTCCTGGGTTAATCTCCAGCGACAGCTATCATGAGCCCACCGAGGTGCTGGTGGCACTGTGGCATCGCTGTGCCTAGGAGAGATTCTGACTTAGAGGCGTTCCGTCATGAGCCCGCAGATGGTAGCCTCACACCAGTGGCTCCTCAGCCAAGCACAATCATCAAAATTGTTTGGTAGCACAAAAAGGCAAAGACATACACAGAGTGATCATCTACTATCCTTGAAAATTTGGCTGAAAACTACTCTTGAATTCTTTTATCTCTCCAGCTACCACAGATGTCATGTGGTCATGTATTTTAGCTTTTAATGGAAGCGCTACACTAATAACGACCAGGTCAGTTGTTACACACTGTATTGTTCAGCTCTGAAAACATTTTCTTCTATAAAATCACATCTGCCGCACTTTAGAATTGACACCTTTTATTTGAAAGGGGCTCCTGCTGTTAAAAGTAGTGCAAAATCAGGTCCCTGTATGTATAGTTAAAAAAATCAGCTATGTTTAATCGATGAGTTATGGACACCTGGTTCAGAAAGGCACTATTACGTCAAAAATGCAATTGCATTGATGTAAGATTTTACCATTCCATACCCCAAAACTTCTGTAGTGGCAGTGAAAACAACTCTGACCCCAACCTGGCCAAAAAGCTTCTCTAGCTGACCTTTCATGTTCCTTTCTCAGTTTTAGTATCTCATGACAGTAATGACCTGAAAATTATCTCCATCTCCAGCCACTTCTTGACAAGCATACTAAAACACCTCCCAAGAGATGTGGTCAATTCACTGAAGAATAATAGTAATGATGATATAATGAGGGAAAACCATTCAGGTCACTAGTGTATGTACATATCTGTGTGCTGGCAGGAGTGATTATCTGAATGTCTGTCCTAAACCAGCAAAGGATCTATTCTTGTGTTTCTCTTGTACCCAGAACAGACGTCAATATAAATTTTGTTTGTGTGAGAGTAACCAAAATAGTGTATTAGAATACACTTATTTTAAAACATGGGCTTGTTCCCTGTTTCAGCAGTCACTCCTCGCTGACAAAGCATTGGAATTTGTTGTGCCTGCTTTGTGCCTCTGAAGTCAAGCACAGAACATGTGTCAGTCATGTAGTATGCTTGTGATGGATGGAAATGGAGGGGTTAAAAAGCCCTCTTGAAAGAAAATTGCCTTTGTGTTTCAATCTAAGTGATCACACACACCACAGTAATAATGATGACTGTAGGTAAAAATAATACGAGCTATTTATATAAATAAAAATACTTTTATGAAAGTATTTGATTAAGAAGGCTAATTATATGTGGGATATTCTCTCTGAAATATAGTAAAAGTTTATCATTAAGTTCCCTCTGCTATGTAGCAGGTATAATAAAAAGGGTGGGTTTTTTTCCCCCTTTGCACAGTATCTCAATTAGACCATTCCTCACAGTTGTATTCACCTTATTATTGGACTGAGTTTAAAACTAAGGTAAAGTTAATCAGAAACTGAAAAAAACCTCTCAGGTTACAGACTGAATGATTCTCTTCATCCTTACCATGTGTCATTTTTGCTGATGCAAGACATGTTTTACCCAGCTATCACAGTCTTTTTCTTCTAAAGATTGATGGCTGAAAATGCTGCACTAGTAGTTATCCATCACATATGCCTATGGCTGACCACGGCCTTGTGATCCGTTCTTATACCAATTAAGTTTGGATCTCTGCCAGCTACAGAGCCTTGTTGCGCCACTCAGAAAGAATCAAGGAACCTAAATGATTTCCTGATTATTATAGATTATTGAACCTCTTCCAACCTACTTGTGCCGAAGGCCAGACCTGAAAAAGACAATTCAGAAGCTAAAGAAAATGAGATACTATAGGATCCGCTCCTTACAGGGCTGTGCAATTCTGCTTAGAGCCATCAATGTTGTTTTGATTGGGAACTGAGAAGCTGCAGATCTGGTTCAAGAAATCACCTTTAGAGAAGCTAATAGTGATAATGTAAAAGTGTATTTTCCTGATACTTCCATAAAATCCCCTTTTCCTGATACTTCTATAAAATCCCCTCTTCAGCCTTGCAAACCAACACTTTAGGATGCATGCAACTCAAATTTCAAATATTTCTAAGTCTTTGTCCAGGTTGTGGGTGGTAACAATACAATATTAAGACACAAAAAGATTTTTTCCTCAGTTGCCTCAGTTTACTGTTGCTTATGCATTGTTATTTGCAATCAATCATTTATCAAATGCATCAAATATAATCGTTCATCTCAAGAAAAAATAATAATATTTTTTATGGCCCAAATTTAGAAGTAGCATGTACTAACTATTTTGAATTGCTCTTCCTTACAACACCATACACTCTTTAGAAAAGCTTAGGTACATGTACTTGTGAGAACAAGAAAACATTGCTGTGATTTATTTGCATGTCAAAGTGTAGGAAGGAAGTTTAAGCATGACCAAAGGGATTGAACGAATTCTACCTTTACAATTTTAATCTCCTGTGGCAGATGCTGTTCCTGTTATACTTCTGTATCCTGATCATCTGAGGAAAATTATACTAGTTTAGTCTCATCCATATGCAGCTACTGGAGTGCACCAGACTGGAAGCTCACGAGCAAGGTTGAGTCTGACTTTTTTCCTATTGGTCCTACGGTCACTTAGGCATAAAAGCATGATTAGATTTGCTGCCTTACTTCCAATAAGTTGACACTATTATTTACTCTAGTTCTGGTTGCCATGTACATCACCTTGACTGTGCAAACGGATCTAAGCAGAGGTGAATCACAGGCCTGGTTTGGAACTTCAGATGAAGTGGAATCTAGTACCTATGCAAAAGAGATAGATTAAAGAATTGAGGTAGTACTAAAAGCCTGGAGAAAGGAGGAGAATATACATGGTAGAGTGAAATGATTTCTTAGTTTTTAGCTAACAGGAATTTTAGGATGCCCTGAACACTTTCCAGAAACCTCTTGCCCCCAGCTAGGTATTCCAGGGAACAGTATCCTCCATGATACCATGGATCTGATTGATGTTCCATTATGAATTGTGAAGGAATTTTTCCTGTTGAACCAAACTAGCAAGGAATCTGTTTGCAATAAAACTAATGTGCATATACTGTGTGTTTGTATCTGTCCTATCTCTGGCTTTGATAACTTTGCACCAACTTTTAATCAATTGGTTTGGCAGGAGGATAGAGGACTCAAATTTCTGTAACTTTTGGCAGCTAAGTAGACAGGAGAAAGCAAACGGCTGTCACACAAGAGCACATTGTAAAGATATAGGTCAATAAAACCCACTAATTTATCACATTTCTTACAACCTCAGGAAGGTGGAATAGAGACAATGGCAATAACTTCTTCCCAGACCAGTACTAAATACTTTAAAATATAAACTTTTAACCATTTGCAGGCTGTGAGATATTGAAAGGGCTAATTTTCAGAAGAAAGATATTTTGAGAAAAGGGATACTTAAAGTTTGATGTACTTACAAAATGAGAATGAAAATGTAAATGTTTATATCTAGGTGTGCATGTGAGCAGAGATTTCAACTCAGCTGTCCAAACACAGATGTAGCATTACTATTATCTGAAACAACCACTTGGAGCTGGCAGATATTGAACAGGTCCTACAGGAGAAACACATATTCCAGAAAATCATCCAGTGGCCAAAAGAGACATACTAGTACATCTGTAAATGTAATAGACATTTACAGAGTAGACACCTATATTTTAGCAATTTAATGGCCTCACTGAGCTGTTCAACTGATTTTGCTCAAGTTTATTTTGTGTGAGCCAAAGAGCTTCTTTAACTCCATCAACTGTATTGACTAAATTGCCATTGAGTACAGTGGGAACTCGCACACCTAGACAGACACGTAGACATCTACATTCTAAACCTTAATTTAGGTGTTTTAATCTGCGAGCTGGATCCTGTCCCTCAACCGTCTCTGTTTTCAACTTTAAACAGAAGCCAGTGAAGTGATTAGCAATGAAGTAAAGACTGTCTACCTAAGTGGCATAGTTAACCCACATTGGATGTATTAAATGTTTGAGAGAGGTGGTGTGCAGAACTTTGAAGAACTTTTTGAAGAACTTTGAATTAAAGAATTTCTGACCTCCTACTTAAAATCTGCCTCTTATGGCTTTTGGTCAGTTAACAGCCCATCTAGTTGTTGTGCCCACTTCCTGCATGTACAGCCTCTGCTTAATACTGTATCCAGGTTGGATGTGCTATACATGGAAACACAATAAAATGGGGACATGTGGTCTTCTAGCTTCCTCTCCCCACCACTATCTCCTCTTCCATCCGAAGTTCCCAGGCTCCCCCTGCTATGTTTTGCTGCACAGCTACAGGACACAACAGGCATAAAGAGGCAGTAAGGAAGAAAGAAAAAGGCAATATTGTTACAGCAAATATTAGTACTTCAGTTGTTGTTTCATATTTTCTTATTTCTGTCTTGAGTTTCTATAATAAAAATACTTTTTAAATATACATGCATGTGTTCCTTGATTTCATATAAAAGTATATTTTGAAAACACCATATATTGTTATTCTTAATTAATAAACATAGTATAATAAATGATTTTTTCCTCTCTTTGAAAATAAGACCTAGGTAAGATAATTTTCTTTACAAACCCTACATCTTAAGTAGGGTAACACCTAAGGTACTGGAGATTTTTAATAAGTTACAAAAGAAAAACCCCATTTTCCTGGTTCTTACTTTTGCTGAGGATAATTAAGACACTTTAATGCATCTTTTCACTTGATTGTTATAGGAAACTGTACTTTTCTGCTATTTCCCCTGCTCTACTAATCTCTAAGACTGAGGCAAAACTCACTGATACTCTTTCTGATTAAATCAAGTTATAATGACATAATTTCCTGGTGAGTTGAAAACGTCTCAAAGGAAAGCACAGTAAAGGAAATGCCAGGTGTGTGTTCTTTAATTTTTTTTTTCCTGAAACCTTGTAGTCTACCCTAAGTGACTCCACAGCACTGCCCGTAGAGTAGGACCCTTAAATAAAACATCACAAATGTTTAAAACAGAAAGCTGTGTGCAGGGAGGGACGGAACCCTTTTAAGGACCAATGCAATAAGAGATCCAACAATCTTACCACTGCTCTGATTTTTTTTAATTTATTTCAAAAGGTCTTCTCTGTCTTGTTTTGGAATGGTAGATTGCATTGTTGTAAAACACACATGGATGGATGGCTGAAACTGTGGGCTGCATACACTAGGTGAAATGTATCTATTGACTTACAAGCTGGCTGCATGTGTCAAAATGCAATCCGGTATTTTTGTAATAATAGCTAGCAGTCATAGTTGTAAATTATTTATGGAGACTATTCAGTGCAAACAGGTTAGTGCACACATCCTCTTCGGCTTGACTGCCCTGGTTTTAGATCACTCAGACATTCAACTCCTTAGAGATCTGCTCTTATCATTGCAAACCCTAAAAAGGTACCAAAACTGCAGTCATTTCAGCAACTCAAAGCAGCTCAGCCATTTGTTAAAGTTCTACCTCAAGGTTCAGTGAATAAACACCATTTCTGCCCACCTCTTTCACACCCACCCTGGCCCTGGCGATGTAAGTTAATACCAGACATGAAGAGAAATCGATCTCTAGAGCTAAGACTCCAGTGTCCTTCGCTATCTTTTGTGCAGAAACATGGAAGAATGTACATAGCAAAGGCCACTGATGATCTTAACACAAAGTGACATTTCACTAATGCTGTGTTGCAGAAGGCAGGAAAACGACAGCCATCCAATGAGTACTTCTGGTTAGATTTAAATGAATACAGCACCCTATTGCAATGCAGCACACTGATTTTCCTACACATACAACTATTGAATCTCACGAGAATTTTGCCCTCACCAGTCCATTTCAAGCAGCTGCACCCACCCGACACAATCACAAGACTGGGGTTACAGAATGTTATGTTTGAAAAACGCAGTGCCAGACAGAACTGATCTGTCATGTATAGAAAAACCCTAGGACTTGACTGCTCTGATAGTACATCAAAATACTTACTGTGTATGGATCTCTCTCCTGGACAAGTTCAGCTAGCAACAGCTTCATAGGGGCTGCTTTTGCTATAAGTTATTCATCATAATTCTGAACACAAAATAGTGGTTCAATTTAGTTCTTCTGGGTCATTTATTTGCAAATGGATTAAAAGCTTAAAATACATTAATAACACTAACCTCTACCAGTTATGAGTGGATTTTCTTGTGGATAATTTTGGCAACTGTCATCTTCTGCCTCATTTTCAAGAATTTGGAATTTGGCTTATGTTTTTTGTGACACTGGGCAAAGAGAAAATTCTTGCAGTCAAGGTTGTAGGATGAGAAAAAGGGGATGGAAAACCTGTACAGAGAGAACAGACATTGCTTCTCTTCAGTCCTTCAGCCTCCTTTCCTGGCTCTTGTACAGTTTATACCATCACCAATTGCTCTCGCATGGTCCCCCTTTGGGTCAAGAAGAAAGTCCCTGTCCACATATAAGCAGCTGCTTACACGCTAGCCAAAAGTAACTCCAAGGCATATTCTCAGTGTGAAACCTGCCTGCGGCAGAGGAGATTAAGCAGCTGAAATCAGCTCTTCCTACTAACTCACATCTCAGAGCTCTTCTTGTCACATGGCTAGAGTCTCAGGGGAAGAATACAGGGCTGCTTATGCTCATTCTCCCCAGGGAATTTGGCCCCAAATCTGACATAATTTCCAGTGCAGATAGAAAAAAAGAAAAGTTGCTTTGCCAAAGACATAGCTTGCACCCATGATGGATGGAAGTGTGCCCAACTAAATATGCACAACACAGCTTAGCGACAAAGGGTAAACACGCAGCAGAGAGTCTGAAGGGAGAGAAGAACAAGCACAACACAATGCAGTATGCGTGTGACATGCAGCACTGATGGTAAAATTGTGATATTAAGTTACTAACTCCTGTGGTGTGATAATGGTCCTGGGTTTCAGATGGACCCCTTGACAGGAGGTTAAATCCTGTGCATGCCAGATGCTATCATCACATTAATTTTTCTCCCCTTTTTTCCTCTTCTTTTCCTGGTCCTGACAGTAAAACTAGATCACTGAGAATATCAACCAAAATGTCTGGCTGGGAATGTACACAGCTAAATAGTGCTCACATTATGGGGTTAAGAAACAAACACCTCTCTACCTTTCGTCTGTATTACACCTTTAATATAGATGGGACAAGGAAGAAGACCCAAAAGCAAAAAGAACACACAAAACTAAAATTTCATATTTTAAATTTATAATTATAATTTATAACTGACATAGAATTACATAATCATTCAGTTAAAGACAGCTGAAAAGGAAAAGCAAACCCCAATGCCCTGGATATATCTTTGCAGGAGTCTGGGAGGGATTCCACAAATCATAGGAATTTTCTGGGGCAGTTTTCAGGCATAATTACTATAGTTGTTCAATATTTAAAAACTGGAACAAGCAACAAACATCTGAAACAAAATACAAGGTGTTTTTTCCTCATTCATACAGTCTTCTGGTTTTCATTACCACACCAAACAGCCTGAATCTGTATTCCCAATGAACCACACAATTCCCACTGCCTCAGTATCTGTTCATTGCTCTGTGTCAGGCCCAAAGCATTTCAACATGGGAAAAAGTTCAGTACAGGAGAGTGTAAATTCAGAGCATACTGTAGAAACCCTTATTGTGAATACATCCACCTCATGGGTATAAGTGCTAAATTATCTGCAATCCATTTTTAGAAAATGAAGAGATATCACCATCTTCTCAAGGAGATTTATCCCACCTGAGATAGCAGCAGAAATTCATTTCCTTCTGCCTGTGTCAGAGGGCAATTCATCCCACGTATTATCTTGAATTGCCTTTGGAGCTGCCCACGTTTCTCTGTCCCCCACAGAAGGAGATTCAGTGATGAACATAAACTGGAATTGTTAAAGCCTGAAGTTAAATAAGAACATGTCAACTTAGTGATTCAATGTGCATGAATGGAAATACTGTATGTTAAGAGAGGTGGACCATTTTGTTCTTGTACCACTTTTGAATTTATTTCTCTCACTTTTGTTTTAAACAGGATTAATTTCCAATTACAAAATTAAAGACAATTAAACTGTTTGGAAGACTAACTTTAGCCTTCATATGAGATTCTTAATCAATAACAGCAGCATTAAAAGCCATTTTGTAGTTTCTTTTGACATCTTTGATGTATTTCATTATTTTTTAATTTTTACATGACACATGATACTGAAATAGGGTATAACTTTCTAAGTGAATACCAGTATTATCAAACAGAGCAATTTCCTGCAAAAATAAATGGCCTGCTCTTACCTGACATTGAGTAGCAACAAATGTAGACACTCAAGTCATTTGCTTACACTGAACTCACTCTAAACTCTAGAACACACTGGACATTTGTGAGGCAGAAACCTGGCAATGTTTAAAATTGGTACCACAAAAGGAAAGAGCTCATCATATGGGATCTTGAAAATTAGATAGTTGGTAAATTTAAGTAATGCTGAGAAGGTTCATAAACACTCTCACAATGAAGGTATGGAATATGCTCATCTAATTGTAATATTCAGAGATGTCATGGTTTGGGCTGGGATAGAGTTATTTTTTTTCCTGGTAGTAGGTGCAGTGCTGTGTTTTGATTTTAGTCTGAGAATAATGCTGATAACACACTGAAGTTTTAGCTGTTGCTTACCCTGATCAAGGACTTCTCAGTCTCTCATGCTCTGCCAGTGAGGAGAGGCACAAGAAGCTGGGAGGAAGCAGAGACAGGACACCTGATCAAACTAGCCAAAAGTGTATTCCATACCACAGCACGTTATGCCTTGGGGAAACATGTAAAATCTAAGACAAAAGAAATGTTGTCGCCATAAGCTGAAGTAAGTGTTTCAGTCCAAGCAACTCAGGTTCTAATGTTCAAAAGCACTTTCTTGATACAGGCATGTATGTATACATACATGTACATCCATACTCGTGCATGAAGGTCTAGGCATATATATGATAATTCATTTTTTGGTTGAATTCCTCTTTAGCAATCTGTATTTCATTGAAGCAAGACTTTACAGCGATACTAATGCAGAAAGCTAAAAAGGTTAATATCATCAGTAGACAGTATCATTTCATCAATAAGAGAACTATTCAATGACCCTATATTGGAGTGAACTCAGCATAATCAATTAGCTTTGTCAAGTAAACAGATCTGTCCCTTTGGCTGCTGCGTAACTTGATATTTCTTCCTGTTCTTACTGACTCTGTGAATGGAGAAATAAAATACCCTGAAATTATATCAGCTCTGACTGAGGAAAGAGAGCTATTTAAAAAACTGCTTCACTGAAAGTGTCTGTCATTCTTAATCAGGGGCTTTTGTCTTCCAGCAGAGAAGGACATAGGACAGGGCTCAGTCCAGCATTAGAGAATGCTTAAGCAACAGCAGTATTTTCCATGTTTGGTGAATTAGATGCAAATCAGATGGCAAGCAAAATAAAATTACTGATGTGCCTTGCACCACTTGACATAACTAACTTGAGTAATTGCCTTCACAGTGTATCGTCCTTTGCTTGCTTTATAATTTTTCTTGGGTTTGTTTTGGCTTTTTTAAAAATAATAATGTAATTACTATAGCACTAATTTGAATGTAATGATTTCTATACACATTAGCAGGCTCTGAGACACAATCTATGATAGGTCATGAGATACTGGTCTCAGACTGGCCTCGTGTAGTTTGCATTACGAAAAAAAGCATGGGAAGGAGAGATCATTACTCTGCATAATTAGCAGGCTTAATTAAAAAATGGCCCAAGATATCAGCTGTAGCACCAGCTCAACAAACCCCCTAGGGCTTGTTCATAGATTCTGCTGCACTTTGATTATACTAGGATAAATCTAGAAATAGCCACCTGGAATCACTCCCTCAGATGGGCATTAGCTAAGTGCCAGTACACTGTTATTAAATCGGTTTGTTTGGCACAAAAAAGGCTTTTAGACCTTTAGCAATGTGAAAAGAAAGCATGGCCAGTGAGGTGGAGTAATTCACTCTGTGGGGCTTATAGCATTCCTCCTTTCCAATAAACAAGGACCTTGAGAAATATATTTGTCCACTTTCTCAAGTCCTATAAACCCTAATCAGTTTGGGTTTGTCAAATAAAGCCCCACTGTAACAGCTTTAAAAAAATTAAATCACCTCAGGTTTGAATATCTATATTTCAAATAAAAGTAGGCTGCAATTTGAATCTCTTTACATACCTCAAATTTGTGATACTCATATACAATAATATTTAAACTTTAATACCTCTCTTCTTCTAATTTTAATTTTGTCTATGCTGAACAATACCTAATGCTTCCTTCAGATGTATATCAAAACCTTTCCTGCACACTACTGACCATGTAAGCAGGCCATTCATTCTAGGCAATTCTTTTTTGTGGAATATATCTAGGGATAAATAACAGCTAGGAACATAACCAGACATGTTAAGGAGTGAAAATTTTCCTTTGTTATTAAAGCAGAGCTTGGTTTGATCCAGTCTGAACATAATTGTCCAAAGTGGAACACCATGAGGATATTGAAGCTGGCAGTGATGATTAAAAGAGAAGTCCCTTTTCATAGGTACATATTTGACATGCACCAGCAGTTAAAAAGCAAAAACGGGGATCACAACAGAGAGGCAGACATCTACTGTACTTTTTCAAAGAGCTTTTGTAACCTGATGGAAGGGGCACATTTTTACCATTATAACTGATACTTTTACCAGTTCAATAAAGCTTACTACTGCAAGGAGGAAAACAGAGACTGCTTAATAGTGAAGACATGATTTTATGTTCATCCCTCCAGAATGTCTGGAGCTGTGAAGATCCCTCACAGGTTCAAATTCCTTAGGCCCACCCCATGACAGCCAGGCATGCTGCAGCACCCCACTGGAAATGGGGTGACCTCCATCTCCCTGGGGCAGGTTGAGCACATCAGTTTTCTGAGGGGCTGCCTTTGAGCACTGTAGGTAGGGCGCTTTCATCGGCACTGCTCTCATGCACTGGGAACCTGTCCTCTCCAGAGACCCATTTAAGTACAAATCCTATTAAGATATTTAGATAATATGGCAAGATGCTTCTTTTTATGCTGAGCTCTTCCAGCTGATTAGACAGGGAAATACTTGCTGTCTAGTCAAGAAGCTTTCTGGCATGTTTAACATCTTGAGAGCATATTTTGTGTTTCTTTAGGTTAAAGATATCCTCCTAGGAACTTATCTATCAGAGGAAGGAGCAACTGAGGAATATATCTGTCTGTGGGGAACAGGCAAAAGTTTCTATTCCATGGGAGAATCCTGAACCAACAAAGTCCTGAAAGGGAATGAAATATTTCATGCAATGTATTCTCTACTGTCAAGTACAAATAGTGTGTTTTTCAGCAGGAATGACAGTTTCCTTCTTCCTATCTAAAAGGGATGAAGGAAAAGTAGAAATCACCAAGAAATATGACTGACAGATAAATCAATACGAGGTGAAAGGTCAACAAGAGGCCTGTGTTAATCTGCCAAAAAGTATTTAATATGTTCATTTGATATTATTCAAATTCTTTAGAAAATGATGTGAGAGAAAGACATGCAGCAATACAGTTTTTTTTGTCTTGAGAAGAGAAAAGGCTTTGCTGAGAAACATACACTCATCTAAGAGTAGTGTTTATCCCTAGAGCTTCAACACCCCTTGAGGGTTAGACATTATTGCAAATGCAATGACAATCTTTCAATACAGACAAATTAGCTATTTTCTAGAGAGCTAATTCAGTTCTTCAAGTTACATTAATTTATCATAGTTTAATTACCACTAAAATTATACTAATTCATATTAGAGGTGGCAGTCATGTAGCACACGCTATTTGATACCTCGTGTGAATTCTTGAAAAATAATGTTTGTTCTGTTAGGACAGGACCCAGCAATTTCCAGCTACAAGGTTGCATTCATCTTATAAAGATTTTTAACAGCTGCTAGTTGAGACAGCTTCTGTAGATTTCTTTCTCCAACCCCCTATTCTTCCTTTTTCGTATGCTGCAGTTTGGCCTTTTCTCTGTGATTTAGAATGTTTCTTAGCATTTTTAAGATGTGTTTAAAACTGGTACAGCTCTCTTTAATTAAAATATTGTTCTAATTACAAGAAAAAGAAATTGCAGGGGAAATTAATAGAACTAAGAATACTACAAAACATGCTTCCATAGTTCAAATACATCTGTATGCCTCAAATAAGAGAGGATCAATATTCTAGAAATAAAAGGTTAAATTTAAAAAAATACAATTGCAAAGAAGAAAAGCATGGAAACAGACCATAAAATGCAAGGAGGTTAAACAGCTGACACATATGTAAGCTCAGCTGAGAGGGATATAGGAAATAGATAGGAGAGGAAGAGACCTCCTGGGTCAGCACAGATACTTGTGTGATATGAGCCTTTTGATAAATGGATCAGATTGCTGTTTTAAAACCACTAAGGATTTTCCCACCAGTATTTCTGCTGAAGAGCTGTGCCAGTATCTTGTTTTAATGTGTAAACTTTCTTCTGATTTCCAATCAGTCCCAGCTTCAGTCTCAGCAGCTATAAATGCACATGTTCATTACCAGACACCTTCTCCTTTGCACTGAACAGGTCTCCCTTACCCAACATATCAGCCCCCTAGATATATCAAAACCAACACTTTCGTCTTGCACCTTCCTAGACTTTGATCATATTTCCTTTCTTTATTCCCCTGATTACACTAACTCCTTTGCACCTTTATCTGGTTGGGGTCTTCTTTCTTAAACCTGGGATAAGCAGAATTACATTTAATATTTCCTTTCTCTCACGAGTACATTGCTCAGATGCCCCATTAGCTCTTTTCCCTGGTGGGGAATATCTCTGTCATGTCCTTGCTTGGCTCTGCCCCAGCTAGGACCAGCTGGTGACTCACAGACATGGAGTGATCAGTCAGCAGCACACGTTGATCTTTATTCCCAGACTCTCACACATGGTGAACTCACAGCTTGTAGTTGAATTTCACATTGGTCCCCCCCTTGCATCACTGATTTGCTCCATTGAACTGAAGAACTCTGAAACTTAAATGCAATATTTAAAATCTGTGTGTCTTAGGATAGGCGTTAAAATCCACATTTAATAAGGAATTCTGTGGGAACTCATAGGAACTTATCGGATCTAAAGCCTGCCAATTTTTAGGTACGCAGATACTAACTTTCATATGAAAAATAACAAATATCTTTACTCTCCAAGTCATAATTCAGAATTCTATCCTCTAAATGCAAACACCATGTTGCACACAGCCATTTTTTACATCATTCTTCAGATGTCTAGTTTAAATTAAAAAATGGCTTAATTGTTCCAGAGCATCCTTTTGTTTAGAAGATCTGACTGAGGAGAGCTGACCTGCATACCATCTTAATGCAACAGTATGTTCGAAGATGACTGCAACTTGCAGAGCTAGAATATAGAGAAATGAATGAAAACACTGAGGAAGAAATTCTGTTGCTGTTTGTTTTGTGATTTTTTTTCTTCTTCTATATCTATTCTGTGATTCCATGACCTTCTTCCAAACACAACACAAATATCTTGTGTGATTCATCTTATCTAACTTTAGCCATTTAAAACCTGTTCATGCTATACTGAGTTTCTATGCTTCCTCTATAACCAATGGAAAGAGACTTCTTAGTGTTTCCAGCCTAAAATAGGTGTTTAAGACAGATAGTATTTAATGTTTTATGATTCGTTCTATCTTGAGGTTGTCTAGAAGTTAATATCTTTCTTCACTCACAATAAAAGGAGTGTATCTAATTAGTTTAGACCTTCATGAGTTACTTAGGGACAGAGAGGATAGATAAGATGAACCTCAGCCTTTGACCTAATATGCTATTTGAAATAGAAATGGTAATTAAAGTCCATGCTGGTGCTTTTGAAAAATCCAACCTTTTAATGAAGCAAAATTGCTTGAAATGAAACAAAGGAAAATGAACTAAAATACCAGACTCTTCAAATGGTCAAGAAAGAGACACTGAGAAAATGGTTAGCCCTAAACAAGAAAAGACAAATCTATAAATTAGGCACTCAGAGGTTTCAGTAAGTGTGAATATACTTACAAAAAAAGTGTTAACAACTTGAAAGTCAGAGGGAACTTCCCTTAGTGAAAAAAATAATCAGAACATAAACTCAAAACAGCTCTGCAAGATCTGGGGGGCTCAAACTGAGACTTAGATCTATTATGTATTGAGGAGAAAGCCTAGGACATTTCTCTAAGACAAAGTGTGAGAGGAATTTGGTACATCAAGGCTACATTTTGTCTCTGGGCAAAACCTGTGAGTCCATGGGAGCTACACACGCTGGTTCAGAAGAGGTGTAGTCATAGGGGCAAATGCTGTCACAGTAGTATTCATCTTGACTTAAACTTAGCCCTCCAGAAATCATCAATTTTAGGCTAAACTGTGTCTACTGTCATCCCAGAGATGGCGAAAGAGAATCATTTGCAGATAAACTTCACTTAAAGATCTGGGAAGGTAAATCACTCATGATTACAAGTGTAAAACTCAAACACAACTGATTTTGTCTCCACCCACTGACTCCCATTAAACATAAGAAGCATCTGAGCACTTTCAAGCACAGGAACCACACCTGCTAACTCACTGCTGCAGGCACCATGCAAGATCATAAGCCACTGAGGAACTTCAGAAAAAAATATGACTTCAATTTTAGAAGTCCCATTGACAATGATCATAAATTACTTTTAAAGGATTCTTTTCAGAATTTACTTTCCCTTGTGCCATCTATTTTGAGTTCTGTTAGAGGACAAAATTATTTATCTTGAACAAAACAACCTTTCTGATGATGATGCTGACGATGATTATTAATAACAGTAATAGTCTCAATAGATAGAATGAAGATAGATATAGCAATATTAGTGTCTGATTTCAGCTACAGCAGAGGGTTAAATATATTGGCAACTTTCTTACCACAGAAAAAAAGAAGACCTATTAAGAAAATATCACAAGATTTTACACTCAGCCCCTTCTGGTTTGACTCTCACAGTACAGCTACATCTGGAAAAGAAGAAACTTGTTTCACAGGATGAGTGCTCACCTCTGCATCCTGCAACCTCATTCCAATGCTCCTGATGTTGCTGCAGCTTCAGCACTCTGCATTGCCTCTACACAGTATCAAGTTACCAGTCGAGGTGTCAAGGGGCACACTCTGGAGCTCCATATGCCACAATTAGGAAAATCTATTTCACTCTCCAAAAAGCAGAGCCACCACTGCACAAGGTCACTGAACAATAATAAGGGCAACTTCATGCCACTGGAATTTATAAGGAAGAAACTTCCTCAGAAATACTTGTATGCAAAACAGTAACTTATATTTCATTAATACCCATGGATAATGTAAACTTACTAAATTAATGGTATTTACAAGAATGGCCTTTTTTGTTAGCTACAATATGTTCATGTATGAAAATCATGAGGCAAAAATGAATGCTGAACAGATAATTTTGTTACTAATACCTCTTTTGTGAAAATGCTGAAGAACCAAATTCTCAAGTACACATAAAAGGGTATGAGATACTTCATTTCAAGGTCTATCTCTGACTAGTTTTCAGTTCCCTGTTAAAATAAGTGGCATTTTTCCACTTAAGGAACCCAGGATTTGCAATACGAAATTAGTCCACAGGTCTATTGTATCCTGCAGTCTTCCCACAGTGAAGTTGTTACGAGAAACAGAGATTTCCATAACATGCACCAAGCTCATTGCACAGTGCTGGCTAGCTTAAAAGAAAAAAAAAAAAAAAACAAACAAACTGATAATTTCCTCAAAATTTGTCTTTTAACATAAGAAGTACTCTTTATGTTAAAAATCTTTTGATTTGTTCTCTTCATTTTTGTAATACTTATTTATTACTCCGTCATGCTGAGAACATATGCCATGATCCTCACTGTGATTGCCATGGTATCTTGGTGATCTGTTAGCGTCACAAGTATCTGTTACGCGTAATTATTTCTTCATTCCTTTCCTCAGTGGATAAAATATTGCAAACTATATATAGCTGTGTCAATTGTGCTGTTGAACTGCAAAACACAGCAGTGGAGAAGGAGTCTTTGAAGGGATAGGCACCTCCACTGACCGTTTCATATTTTCAGAAAGTGAAACAAATTAACTTAATTCTTGCTGTTGACTTAGATGGCATGGGTATATAAATTGTTCTTACGATGATAATTCACTTTTCTCCTACACATTAGAGGTGAAAAAAACTAGCAATAGCAAGTTGCTGTTAACGGTTGAGATCCACAAAAGGACCTAGTAGAATGTGGATCTTTGAACGGACAATGTTTGGATGCCCAATCTAAGCACGTAGGAAAAAGGGAACTGTACAAAGTGTTAAGATTTTAGATGATTAGGAGTTTTAAAAAACATGCTGTGAAACTATGCCCTAGAGTGCAACAGCCTTCACAAATCAAAGTGATAAGCACATCCCCTAAAGTTTACATCTTGAGTTTTGATGCTCTGCAGAAATTCAACTGAATAAGTTCCATGGTGTCTAGCCGGGAAGTCATTGTACAGGAATTACCTCTTGCAAAAGAAATTAGATCAATCTTTCTAACCACAGCTTTCTAAAATTAATAGATTTTTTTTTAGCACAAGTAGAAATGGTGGATAAGTGTAACATACACCTGCACTGCAGCACTTCTCAAATTCCAGTCTGCTAATAATTTAATTGAAAAAAACATCACCTCAACCTGAAAAATATCAGCACTTACAACTGTGGAGGATAAGAAAAAAATCTTATTTTTAAAATAAATTCATGCTGTGAGAGATACCCTTCCCCATCTACAGAAAACCAAAGTGTTCCACTATCTTCCACTAGTTGAAAGCAAAATCAAAAGATTAAAGGCCAAGTTTTGAGTTCTGAGGCAAATAATTTATAATCTTAGCAATGAAAATAACAGAAACTAGAATATTAGGCTGAAGATTATAACCTACAACTGTATAAGCTCCATGGTAACTTGAAAGGTAAATTAAAAAGAGAGAAAGAATACTAATTTTTGGTGTCCTAGTGTCATGGGTTGAGCAGCAGCACTCATTTTTTCTCCTTGTAGCTGGTGCAGTACTGTGTTTTGACTTCTGGGCTGGGAACAGTTGCTTGATAGCGAGCATGTTTTGAGGGTGTTTTTGTTCAAGGCCTTTTCTGAGCACGTGCTCTGCCGGGGAGGAGGGGAGGCTGGGAGGAAGGAGAGACAGGACACCTGACCCAGGCTAGCCAATGAGGTATTCCATACCATAGCACGTGATGCCCAGGATGCAACTGGGGGAGGGAGCTGGAAGGGTGGAGCTCTGGGGGGAAATGGAGGAGGTAGCACGCGGTGCTCGGTCGGGCAGGGTGGAGTGAGTTATGGGTCGGTGGCTGGTGAGGTGTTGTATTCTTTTTGCTTGTTGTTTGCTTTATGATTATTATTTGTAGTAGTAATGGCAGTAGTGATTTGTGTTATGTCTTAGCAATTAAACCGTTCTTATCTCAACCCGTGGGGGCTACATTCTTTGGATTCTCCTCCCTAACTCTCCAGGACTTGGGGGAGCAAGGGGGGAGTGAGTGAGGGAACTGTGCAGATTTGGTTTAAACCACGACACCTAGACAGATTTTATTCCTTCTAAAAGTAAAGAGAAGGTTTTGTGGCAGACAAATGTGTATATTTAATCTGGAATCTGCAAGTTAAACTGTGATTCTTGGGATTTTGAATCTGAATTGCTAACAAGGAGGGAGGAAAGAAAACCGTTTAAACTATTTTTATTCAGTGCATTATACAAATACATCTCTGAGACTACACAGGCTGCAAGACTCTACTGGGTAAAAAATACACCTACACACATAATTTCAAGAACTGTAACAAATAGTGAAAAATCTTAATATTCTCATTATGCCTCACACCTTCAAAATTCACCTGACAATGTTCTATGCCTGAGTCCCTGAGTCTCTGCTACAAGATTTGTTAAAATATAGGAAAGGAAAAGAAATCACACATACACAATCTGTTCCCAAGATCTTCCTTCTCAAAACACTGTCTAATTACAACTTGTCCATTATTCCTGTGTAACTAACATTTTCTTGCCTAACTTTTTGGAAAGAGAAAAAAATAACCAAAGTGAAAGCACCTTCATTTTTACTTGGGTCTTCAGTTCTAATCAAATAACATTCCAAATCTTTTATCCAGAACATGAATTCTAATAGAGAGATTTACAATAACTCATGGAACTAAATCTCAAACAGCATATTAAAAAAATAAAATCTTAATTTTCCAACATAGAAAAGCCATTTACTGCACATATGCAAGAAAAACAGGTGTTTGATGAAACTACAGTTAGCAAACAAAGAACCTGGAAATATACCAATGATAATAGAACATGGGGCAAAATTGGTTGGAGTTTGTAGCCTATATAACTGGCTTCTTTTCAACCTTGTAGAAAACCCATGCTTTGTTTGAATTTTTACTGGAGCCTCTTTGGTGTACCACTAACATCTGCAGAGGGACATACACCCAACTTCAAAGAAGAGAATCATAAACACAATTGTGATTCAACAGGAAATGTGCATTTTAATAATCATCCTTTCACTAAAATTTAGGCCAGAAATAATTGTTAGAGCATTCTTTCAGACCTAGTTAACTTGTCTTAATATCTGTGGCATTTTCACCATAATAATCTTGATTTGAAGGCAATATGGAAGAGGAACTGGATCATATTTCAGTGATAATTCCAGTGAAGTTTTAAGTGCTATTAGTAGGATTTGGCTAACTTAACCTAGGCATGTTAGAGGTCACTGTCAAAGTCAAGCTTGTCATGCTAGCCAGTGAAGTGATGCAAGTTCTACCAAGGAACGATTTAGGTGATCATTAATCTGGCCTGCAAAATAGATGAAAAGAGCTGGCTACAGAGCTATTTGCAGTGTGGAGAGAGTGCAAACCTTCTGTGTTCAAATGTGAAGGGGACAGTGGTGCCACACAGCCCACCACAGGGCTGCTGCAAGCAGCCATACAAGGAGCACAGCAGGAGATTGCACTGATGTACTGAACATACCCATCTGCAAGCACCATGGGAAACAAACTGCAGGAAAAAAACCAAATGTTTAAAAGCGCAAGAATGATACCTCTCAGACTTTATTTTTCATGTTTTTACAAGATGACAGCAAAAACCATGCAGCTGCAACCTGAAGGACAAAATATTGCCACTAAGAGCTTACTGGTTTGCTAAAAGCTATTAAGAAAATGGAAGCTATTAGCGTCATGCCAAATAATGGTTCAATAATAGCAGCCTAATGTGAAATTGAGATACTTTGTATCACTCTAAAATGATCATCCAAATAATGAACTGCAAACACTTCAGCAGAAGTTGGTGTTTTCCCACACATGCGCATAGCTATGCCATCAAAATTCAACAATTCACATAGCTAATTTTATGTGCTGAATTTCTATGGTAGCAACCTGTGAGTTGTACACCTACATTGTACTAGTAAAGGGCCTATCCTATACTACTTATTCAGGGAAACATCCTACCAGGTATCAGTAAGGATCAATAATTGGAAAACCCCTAAAATCTTCAAGACATCAACTCTCAGGAAAAGTCTGCCTTGTACAAAACTCAATGCCTTTTACTAGCAAGCGAATAATAAGCTTTGAAATCCCAAATACAGGTTCCATAAACTCTTTTTAAAGTATTCTTATATTATATTGGCCAAAAAATGCTATTTATCACATAAATAATGTGTATAAGTTTGGGATAATAAGCATAATAATACTACAATAAATATATAGAACATATTTTGCATTTTACTATAGACTATGAATATAATATTTTATGCATCTATAAAAATTCTATCAGCAAAACATTTAAAAAAAACCCTCCCTAATAGAACTGCAGCTGTCTACCAAGAGATATTTTTGAAGCTAGGTATATTTTGCATGTTGTTAAATGGATGACTAGAAATAATCATGAGAGATGCCATAAGTCAGACTTCATAGGTCTTCATAAGGTGCTATCAGTTGATGAGACTGCTATGATCAACCTTGCACAGCTGAAAATACTAGCAGTTTTACTGGAGTGCTCTTTTGACAGGTCCAATTCTAACAGTCTGTGTCCCCATTCCCACGTAGAGTATTAAGAAAAAGAGACAAAGAGGCAAAATTTGAGACACTCACAGAGAAAAAATCCAGTTGATATTATTACCCTGTGGGTTTAAGGCACTGAAATTCTGCTCCATTATTCTAATAAGTGCCTGTATAAAATGTATTATGTCCTCCCCATCTTTCTGTGAAAGATAAGAGAAAGATTTGTACAAACATATTTACCTGAAATGCATCAACTGAGAAGCTGCAAGCTCTGATTTCAATTTCTTTGCTCTCTTCCTGGCCTAAAACATCTAAACTTCTCAAGATGAAAAAACCCTAACCTCAAAACAGTATATATAATACTAGCTGGACTATCTTTTGCTAATTGTTCATTTTAGTCTCTCCAAGGTAGAAAGGAATTAGAGTGCTTTGATGAGAAATAATGGTCAAATATATTGATCTGCACTGCAAGATCTGCAAGAGAGTCCAAAATGAAATTATCACAATTTAAAATCATATAAAGAAAGTATTGACTGTCTGCAAACTAATTCAAATGTGTCCTAATACAGAACGATGGCAGCTAGTAGCACTGGAATTGGGCCAGTAGTCTGACAAATGATTTGGATGCATCCTATTATTAGACAATTATTCCACAGAAATAGAATGGAACAATGAGGTTAATACTGATGTCTGAACAGTGTGGTTATGACTGTTTTAACACAATGAGTTACACGATCTTACTTCTTTTACAATACGGTGATGCTCTTTGAGGTCATAAACGCTTTCATATGCTTTATGTGTGCTATATATGTCCACATATGGATGTAAAAATGTACTTACACATATACATTATAGATAGAGAAATTGATTGGTATTTGCATACGTGTACAGTACAATGCATTTAATCAGAGCTGTGAACAGCGTACAGCCAGAGCAGATTGATTAAGAGGATTTTTACAGGTTCACCGGAAACCCTCAATAGCACTTGACAATAATCAAAGCTTTAAATACAATAGCAGGAATTGAGTAGGAATTGAGCTGGCACCAGTGAGGCTAACTCTGCACATCAATACTTAAAAATGAGAGCTGTTGTGTGAAAAAAGAGTGCTAAACTGGAGAAGTGCCAGCTGTTGAAAGCCTACATTTAAGTGCCTCAGAACTAACAGTGTTTCCAAATAGAGACTGGGAGAGCAGAGGATGAGTCTGAAAAAGCAGAGTCCACCCACTGGCAATCCAGCACCTATACTCCACTGTATCAGCCTGGGCTTAATTTCCTTCCTTCTCCATTGGTCCAACCAAGAAGGATTCTTCCCTTTCTTGTAAGATGTTGCATTCCTGTGCATGAAAATATGACTGAATGGATCAACCCATTTGCAGAGCTGTGCTAAGGAATCACAACAATTTTTAATACCTGACCTGCCTTGGTAATTGCTGAGGCCCTGATCCTGTGAAGAGCGATATGTGTGCTCAAATTTACATGCTGTAATTAAACCCAAGGAGACTACTTTCAAAGCCTAGAGTTAAACAAGGAAAAGTTTGTAATGAGAAGTCATATCTTTCATTAGATCTGCAGATATAATTGGGAAAAAAAGACAGACTTTCTTCCATACAAGTCCCGTTTCATGTCTTCAGGTCCTGGCAAAGAGCCAGGTCCTTGCAGGATTGAAGCCTAAATGTTATTAGCAACATTTCACTAGGTATAAATGCCACTGTAAAATGAGCTTATTAAAAGCTTGAGTTTCTTTGCTTAGAATCTTCCCCAAATCAACCAAAACACATGGCTTGTTCTCTAACTGACTTCTTGGATTAGTAAGACCAACATGAAATTTTTTATGAAAGTATTGCAAGTAGTCAGTTTGATCATTTCTTGCAAAACGGTTTGTTTTGTTTAAAAAATAATTAAAAATTAATTGAGCTAAAGCATGAGGGAGAAATTGACTCTGTAACCCAGCACTTACAGAACTCATTTGGGATATGGGAGACCAGCATTGAAGCCTCTGCTTTAACAAACAGTTCATTAGTTTTACAAAGCAGAACAACTTTATCAAAGGAGATTAGCAAGTCTTATTTTAGAAGAGCCAAAATCCTGGTGATGAGGATTCTTTCAACTGATTCCTTTGGATACGGGATTTATACTCCCTTCCTAAAGTTGACAGGTGCTTTGTTTACTTCTGCATTGTTAAATCACACACTCTGTGAGCATTTCTACCTGCAAGAATAACTGGTTCCTTTTTGAAATTCATTGGGACATGAAAAACTGGGTTTAGAAAACTTTCAGAGACTATGAAAGCTGTTCATTTTTGAAGTGAATTCAGTACTTTCTAATTTTTGCCTCTGGTTCTTCCCACTAATTTCCAGCTCTAGTGAATTCAATCTATCTCTGCCTTCAGACCCATGATCACAGCTGTTTCTTAACTTGAAAAGATGGCATGTATATGAACAGATGTCAGCTTCAATGGTTTAACACAAAGCTAGGCAAAGTTATTAAGTTATTTTCATCCACTCCATTGAGCCCCCACAAGTGTCGGTTACAGAAGGTCCTGAAAGGAGTGAGATTGGGTCTGTTTCTCAAAACATAATGGTGGAGATGGCAATGCCTTTGACCAAGTCCAGGTCCCAGGGAAATAACTATGCGTAGGAGATGCAATATGTTCCAGAGAGGCATCTGATTTCGACAAATGGTGAATCAGGAACACCAGTTTCACCACAAATCACGCAAATATTTCTCTTAGTTTAAATGCAGACTCTGGGTTTTGTAGTCAGGGTTTTGGCAGTGAGCACAGTCTCCTGAACTTGGGTAGAAAGAAAGTTGACTAAAAGAGAGAAGGTGACTAAACTACTTTCAGGTCCAGTTTTCATGAACAACCTGAACTGCAGTTTGCTGAAGGCTGAAATCACATTCCTTCTAAAATGCATTCTTTCTAAAATGTTGGTACTTGTTCATGCAGTTTGGATGCTCTGCCCTAAGCGTCATAATTGGAAACCAGAAAGTGGAAAATATGGACTTCTATGTCATCTGATCCTGGCATTTTCTAGCTTTATATTCATGCCTGGAACCACCTGATGACTTTTGTAGATGTACAAGTACATTTTACGGTTGTATCATTTATTTCATAGCTTCAGTTTTGTCCACCACCTGCCCAGACAACATGGGAAGTAGTACTTAGTGAGTGTAAGACATGGCTGGTACCACCAAGCCTGTGTCTAGGGGAGCTTTTGGTAACTGGCTTTGAAGACTGGGGAAATGAGCAGGAAGAGACATGCCTGGCTAACCAGAGGCTCCCTTTCTTTTGCCAGGGTTTAAGCCAACTCTATGCCACTCTCTGCCAATCAAACAGTAAAACCAGGAATACTTCAGATGAACTATAAAATATAAAGCTTGTAAAAGATAAAAACTGTCATTCCCATGAAAGAGTTGCCATCTTAAACAGCACATACTACCATGAGAAGTCATGTCAAATTTTGATTTTTGAAAAGTAATGTTGACTCCATCTTTGCTGCCTCAGTTGACCTTGACAAAACACTGACATAACTGAATCCCTGAGTTTAGTTAATTTTTGTCACACTCTCCAAAACCAGTAGTCTTATGAAACACTAATGCACGTTTGGGGCTCCTTTTCCTTAGAAATTAGCTCAAAGCACACCACCATACTCTGACTTCTACTCTGTCTTTTACCCCTGTGAAAATTCTTCACATTGAGTGGCTGCAAAAGTTGATAAGTAAATGATAAAGGATATATCATTAAATGCATGTGTAAAAAAACTTTTTTCTATGTTTTTTATCTCAAATTATAATTTTAAATACAAACTTTCTATCTTTTATTTCCAGCCACCAATGTGCTACATCTGCTTTAGGCCTGGATGGAAGTAAAGGAATTCTAGGCCTCAGTTCTTACAAGACAACCAAACAAGAGAGTTTATACATAAAGATTTGCATTTGAGGTCTTATCAACAAGAACTACCAGCTTTGCACACCTGATTCACTATTAGCCAGCAGCCGTAGAAAGCCATGTTTTACCTCTATCACAAACATGCACAAGATTCCTGCAGAAGCTGATACTTAGTACAGTCATAGTACAGCTATATCCTGGATTGTATTTACATTTACTGTAATCATGGTCATTATGCTCTGGAAAACTACCAATGCAAATATCACCACTTAATGACTGCTAAAATTCATAGGTTGAGAAAACAAGTTGGCTTGTATAAATGGCAATAACTTATTTCTTAAAAGGAAATGGAAAGAAAAAGGAGAGCGAGATAATGGAAATAGAGTTGGGGGTGAGATATTCGGTTATTTCATCCTTCAGTGTGTATTCTTTTTCTGCATTACTAATATGACATTGGTATCAATTAACACTTTTTTAATATCTTGAAATGCTTCACATTTTTCCCATTTACTAATTGAGCCTAGATATTCACAAGAGAGAATGAGAGATAGGAGAGAGATTACTTTCTCTATAAAGATTCATTCATTCTTTCATTTGTTTAGAACTAATTTGTCAGCCCTTGATCACCTACTGAAAAGCACTGAATCAATTAGCCATAAAGAATCATGTCCCAAAGCTCTTATTCAGACTTTTTCAAGGAAAACACACTTCATTCAATGAGAACTTAACCTGGAAAACAATGCAAATATTGAATTTTTTCCCAGTGGTTATCTTGTACAGGGGTTATCTTGTAATCAGGTATTATTAAGGTTTTGCTAACCATGCTGTAAATGTAAAATTTCTTTTTTTTTCTATTGTAGTTATCATGCTTTAATGTTATCTTAATATACTTTGATGATATACAATAAAGTAACTTTGTCTATGTGGTAAAGGATAAACTACTGGAATATAAGAAATAAAACTAACTCTTAAAAAGGTAACACCTGCTAAGCAAAGTCTGTATGGTTGAGTTACCAAAGACTAATTCAATTTATCTGTCAGTAAGACTGCTTCTTGTCAGCTACCTCTGGCAAATCAATAAATAAATCTATATGCAAATAAATAGTAAAGTAACTACTATTTTTGCCTTGTTCAGTAAATGCAGATGAATGAAAACTGACAGCAAAAGGGAGGTTTAGAGGTCACTGTGGCAGATATAACAATCATGTAAATGGTGTTGGTAGCTGGTCAAAAGGGCATTTAAATAGTATAACTTCTGATGATTTGGCAATAAGTGTAAACTGGAGAAGTAAATTGTGTCCCATTACTTCAGCTTATGGCGGAGAGCAAGTTACAGCCCTTGCATAATCTGAAATTATTTCCACTGAAATTAATAACAGTTATTCCTGCTTCACTCAAAGGTAAAATTGGTCTGCAGCAAAGACTGGAAAGCCATGCCCAGCAATGGCTGTGCTCATGTTTGCTGCTCCCCTCTGTCAGTGCTGACAGAACTTACACATTGGCTCATAGGACAGTTTTGGGGTTCTTCCAAACCTAAGAGAAAAATCTAGAAAATCCTGAAATCCTAACATTTAGGTCTGAACTTGCTTCTGTGATTATGGCCCACTACATCTAAGTTTCTGCTTCATAAAAAGACAGCTCCTTGAAGTGAGGTCTCCACAGCAACTTCAGACAATCATAATTAGAGTGCAATGATAATTCCCCCTAGCATCGGAGGAAATGTTTCTTGCAGAGATGAGAGTGTGATATAAATGGATTTTTTTTCTCTGCTGGCATTAAAAGACAACTATTTTATTTCTTTGTAGTGTTTTCATCAATGAGACTTATTTACTCAAATTATTAATCCAAATCCATTATGTGGGAGTTTGCTCAAAGTGCTCACAGTTAGAGCTGATCAAATACTAGTAAATGTATTTGAAGAATGTATTTGTTAAGGAGTAAAAAAAAAATGCCATAGCTATTTGATAGCATATGAATTAAAAAACATATTCACATATAATTTATTCAAGACAAAATGCTTACTTATCAACTACAATTTTTTATAACAAATATTTTATTATCCTTATTGAAAAACTTTTTTGTTCCTTCAGAGATGAGCTGTATTGGTTTATTTATATGACTTTAACAATATTAGTGTTTTTATAATTGTTAGGATGAGACTAAGTAAAAAAAGTAGAGGAAATTTTAAAGAAATAGAGGTTTCTGTCCAAATTTGGGGATTTATCCTTTATCCAACAATGACACAATTTAAAATAAAGCAATCAGATAGAACTGACAAGATATTCAGACAGTTCCTGCCAGAAATTGGACTTCAGAGCCAGACTCTGTCCTGTCTAACAGACTGCAACACTCTTAAGTTAAAAATCCCAGGAAAAGAAGTCTAAGTTGTCTCCATAATATCTAAAATACAAAAAACATTATTTTGCTTCAAGGGCAATTGTCCTCTGAATGAGAGATCTGGTTGAGAATCTGGCAAACCAAAAACATTTCCAACTTTGTAATAAAACTAATGCTGAGGTGTCACTTCAGAGATTAGATGCTACAGAAAACCTTAGATTTGACATCTTACATGAAATTTGGGTCTGAATCTACAGTTTAGAACTCAGGACCTTTGAATACTAAAAACATTCCCAAGCATTTAAAAAACCTGAGAATCCGTCTTTTTTATGACAACTCAGGTACGGTCAGCATTGGCTTGTTCTTTAGTTCCATGATGCTGTAAACCACTCTAGTGAAGCTGGTTCTTAATTTTACTCTTTAGTTAGAATCATAGAATCACGGAAGAGTTTGGGTTAGAAGAACCTTCAGCAGCCATCTAGTCCAAATCCCTACAATAAGCAAGGACATCTTCAACTAGATAGGTTGCTCAGAGCTCCGCCCAACCTGACCTTGAATATTTCTGGGTGACCTGTTCCAGTGTCTCACCACCCTCATCATAAAAAATGTCTTCTTTATACGTTGTCTGAATCTCCCCTCTTTTAGTTTAAAACCTTTACCCTCATCTTGATGCAACAAGCCCTGCTAAAAAGACTTTCCCCATCTTTCTTATAGGCCCTTTTTAAGGACTGAAAGGCTGTAGTAAGCTCTCCCCAGAGCCTTCTCTTCTCCAGCCTTTCCTCATAAGAGGGGTGCCATCCCTATGATCGTTCTCTTGGCCTTCCTCTGGACCTGCTTCAACAGGTCCATGTCTTTTCTTTACTGAGGACTCCAGAGCTGAGAACAGTTCTCCAGGTAGGGTCTCATGAGAACAGAGTAAAATGGGAAAATCACCTCCTTTGATCTGTTGGTCAGGCTTCTTTTGATGTAGTCCAGGGTATGGTAGGTTTTCTGGGCTGTGAGTGCTCATCATTTGTTTATGTCTGGCTTTTCATCCACCATCACCCCCAAGTTCTTCTCTGCAGGGCTATCCCTATCCCTTCAGCATCCAGTCTGTATAAGCCCATGGGGGTTGCCTGATGCCGTCTAAGCCATCTCATTATCAAAAACCTCAAAATTGTGGCAGTGACAGCAGCCATGGAGCACATATTAACAGAGCGTGTGAGTCTGTGAGTCTGTTTCTTCCAACGTCACTGCCAGCAACTGGAAGGAGAGGAAAGATTCTCTTACTATCTGTCCCAAGGCCCTGAAGTCACTTTTGAGCATCCTTGGACTACACATTCCAGTTTCATTGCCACTCACATGGAAGAGCAGTAATGGGTAATAGTCTGAGGGCTGTACCAGGCCAGGAAGTCTCCTACTGATGTTTCCTAGTTGTAAACTTCCAAAAAATATCTCCTACTTCTCCAAGTGCTTTATCAAAACAATTAAACTTGAAGCATCTCTAGAGACGTAGTGCTGACTTTTTTGCCTGCATAACATCCGCTCTCTGAAAAGAAAGCATTCAGTTGTCTACAAATGGAACGTCATATTATTTTTCAAGGAGGCTTTTTGCCAGCAGTCTTCAGAAAAAGTAGATCAACACATTCTCTAATTATAGTTAGCATAACAACCTTATTTAAAATGTAAATGGTTATAGTTATTCTTTAATGTCACTTGTAATAAATCTACACTGCATTAATTCCCCAAGTAAGGGTGCATTATTTAGTACATAAATTTAAAAAAAGTCTTTTAAAAATGTTTACTGTTTACCAATAATGGTAAATACAGATTCAGAGCAAAGTGGCAAAACAGGAATTATTTTTCTGGCTTTTTTAAAGGTCTATATTTTTATTTTGGTGATTTCAAACTTTCTTTGAGCAAAAAAAAAGTAGTTTATTTTTTCCCTTTTTTAAAGAAACCACATCAAAGACCTAAGACCAGGCAGGCATAGTCACGTCACAGAACCTCTCCTCTTTATATGCATTTAGCAGGTGAAAATGTCAGTGAATTTAATACACATGTAATTTTATTAGAAAGAAAACACAATGCTCTGTTCCCTAGATACTCGTAGAAGGGATGCATAATATCAAATGTCTCTAAAAGCAAAAACCTCCCTAAAAGAGGAGTGCTAGAATACTTTGGCTGCTTCTTCAAAACCTCCAGAAAGGCAGCATCACTGAGCAACAAAAGCTATCTTACAATAATAATGTGCCCTATTCCCTTGTTTTGGGAGAGCACTTTTAATTTTTTAAGCTTTTTTAAATAAGCATTTAGCTACAATGGATTGTGTTTATTATATTCCTTGTATAGGGGGGTGTTGCAAATCCTTTCTAAGACTGCAGATTCCCCTAAGAGCCTCAATGCATTTTTTGAGGTCAAATTCTACCTCATCATGAATGAAATCTAGATAGACTAATCCTACTGATTACCAGTAGGATCCCTTCTGCAAGCATTAAAATGGCAGTATTAGAGCACCCTCATTTTACAGAGCTCATGGGACTGTTTCACAACACCCTTCAAATTTCAAATGCAATCCAAGCAGTTCTGAGTTCTCTCACCCCCGTCCCACCACCACTACCATAACCCATCAAGATGGGTTATCCACATAAAGCCACCAAGATATTTTTCCTGAAAATGTGAACAAACACATTAGGGAATTGAGTTCAGCTGCTGATCACACAATCCTGTTGATGACTTCCTACCCCTGACTATGTGTAACCTTATCTTTCTCATACAGTTAGTAAAAAACCATAGTACCTCACAAGGAAGTAGGCAGGTAAAATAAAAAGTTTGAATAAATCTAGCTTCATTTGAATTAGACCAGAATTACAGTTTTATAAAGTACTGTTTTAAAACCTGAAGTGTGGAAAAATCGTAGCCTTTGTGGTATATTTCTCCTATGACTTGTTGGTACCATAAAAAGCATAGCTGTCACCTACATGTATATCAGATTTAGGTGTGAAACATCTTACTATCAAGGGTAATACTGAATAGAATGAGACAGCCATTATACAAATGTGTGTGTTAGAAAACAGACGCTATACATACGAACACGTGCAAAAAATAAGATTGTGCCTCGTTTTCATTTTAGCATTAGTTTTTTAGCAACACATAAGGAATGGGCAAACTGAATCCATGTTCAAAATAAAAACAGCAAAAGAAGAAATAAACAAGAAGAAAACAATCCCTCCCATTTGTCACTGCATCACTATATTTATTATTATATTTGCTTATGTTTTTATGTTTAATCTGGTTTGTTTAACAATTCTCCCCTGTTGTTTTCTCATTCTTATTCAAATATTCAGCTCTGAGTTCAGTCAGTCTGAAAGCAAAAAGCACTGGAAATATCATATTTCAGATATTGCACATAATTCTGAACATTTGCAGGTTGAGCAGCCACCAGAACATGGAATATATTTTTGACAAGACAAAGTTTGGCAGAGTAGGGGCACTTGGCTCATAGTTTGCTTTTTAATTCCTATTGTGCTCGTGTCTGAAAGTTTACAGCTTCCTGAAATGAGCACTGTTCCTCCATTTCTGGGAAGGAAAGCAGGATAGCTTGTGATAAAATTGTGCCACAGAATGTGCACACAAATTAATAGAAGCAGCTTGTTTTCTCTTTTTGTCTTCTCTTGCAAAGCCAAGGAGAGCTTAGCTCCAGTGAGAAAGATCTAGAAGAACAGGCATTTCTTTGGACAAACCTGTAGCTCAAAAGAGTTGACAGGAATGTTTTATAGGAAAAAAAAATATTGAAAAGGAAAGCAAGAAAATCCATTTCATTTTAAAAGGCTTCTTCCAGACAATATTCTGCCTGAAATGCTAGAAGGTCTTTGTGATACTAGTTGGAGCTGCTGTGAGGTAATTATATGTAGTTACATAAAGCATCCTTATGCTAGCCCAGCAAATTGTCTAAAAGAAGGGAACATATTCCTTGTTAAATGTTTTGTCATGATGACCATGCCTTTTATTTATCTCTAACACAACATGATTATTCTGCCCCATCTACTGTTTTCACCCTGCAAATTTATGAGGCTCTATTAATCTTCTGCCCTGCTGACTCTCTCTGTTGCAAAGTGTCAGCAGACTTTTGTACCTTGCTAATGTACAAAGTGCTTCTTATGAGTAATATCAGCATTTTGCCTTTTAATTGCACATATAATTTTTAGGTCTTACAGCTAATAAGGGAATTGAGACCACGGTTCATCATTGTCTCGAATGGTACTCCAGGGGTGTAGGGACTGTAGAAGCTCAGAGAAGAATATACTTGTCCTCATTCCAAGCAATAGCTTCTCTCATTATAGCAGCCACATTCACACCAGTACACTTACAGGTCTGCCAGCTTTTCCATGATAAACCCAGCTTTTTGGGGTTTCAAAACTGTTGCAAAAATTTATAAAACATAGCATATATTCTTTCAGGTTAGCTTTCCACACCAATTATTATTATTGTTTCTTCATTTTCATTATTATTATTATTGTTATCATTATTGTTGTTGTTGTTTTATTATTACAACTTTCTATAAAAGTTTATTTTACTGTGTTAAAGACCTCATTACTTGCAGAGGTACATAAGTTGCTTTGCAGTCCAGCTGGAAACTGGTATTCCTCATATTCGAACTAGGTCATTAGTTTGCGCATTGCTTGTCCAATCTTTTCCATCCCAAACCAAACTTAAAAAGAGATAACTTGGTGTTAACCTGGAACAATACACAATAATTTTATATTAGCAACCTTTAACAAGTAGTTTTCCCCACATCTTGAAATTCCCGTTACTGAGGAGTATTCTTATTGTTCAATCAGTTGAAAGGAAAAATGTAAGTTTGCCTTCCTTTTTATTATGGTAGTCAATTCAAGAAAGATCTTATGTTTCATATGCTGGAGGCTTTGAAGAACAAGTGCCAAATCGTGCAATTAAATGCTTCTCTCCTAAGTATGCAAAGCAATAAAAAGTAAACAGATTGACTCCTGGAATATCATGCCATGGGAACTGCTTGTAGGCAAATGACAGGCTGTTCTTAACTGTCGGCCATTGTGCAAAAGTCCACATAAGAATAAGAGGACTAGTATATTTGCAGATCCTACTAGGGGATGATGCAAATCAAGGAACCACTTTGAGTTCCTGGTTGTAATGCAGTGATGGTGGGGGCTAAAAGGAGACTGTCACTATATGGCCTCAAAGACACTTTTCTATCAGAAAATGAGATGTTTCTGTATGGTCTCAGAAGTTTCATGCCATGCAGATCAGCTGCTTATTTGCATTTCCCCTATTCCTGGGCACCTGTGATGTCTGGGTGAGATAACACTTCAGAACATCTCACACCCTCCCTCAGGTTTCATTGCTCTTGCCCCACAGTTTGCCAACATCTGCATCATATTGGCTAATCATCTGAAGGTTTTTAACATTTGGTTGTTATATCATCTCCAGTTCCAGTATTGCTGTTATAAAGTGATGTATTATTCATGCAATCCAGGGCTCAATTTTCAAACTTGTGGACTTCACATTATATTACCTCATAAATACTGATTTCAAGGCACCCACAAGCATTTTTAGTCCTTCATTGAAAACAGACAAAAAAGACATCTGCACTGTATGGAGCATAAAATCAAAGACTGTATACACATAGCACCATGGGATACCAATCTAGAGATCCCAAATAGATGTCCAGGCACACAGTGGGCACTTCTGCAGATATGTGCCTAGGCTCACAAGCTGTGTAGCTGCATCTCCACACATTTGGAGGCTAAGACTAAGCAACTGTGACTCTTTTAATGAATTTGGACCCATCACTGCATTGATACATGTACACTGCTTCCTCTTCTGGGGTCAACTCACTGAATGGTGGCAGCATGCTGGCAGATGGCTTTGATTGACAAGTCAGATTATAATAATACCAAAAAAAGAGAGGAGCAAAGGCCATAGTTTATATAATCCTGACACTAATTTTGAGCATTCAGGTGGCTTTATTCTCTTATGAAAGCCCATTCTTTTTTGCTTATTTGTGGGACAAAGATGATGAGATGAACAGTAAAACCTGCATTTACAGGATGCAAGGTGAGAAAGGCAAAAAAGCGTTCAAACAAGCTCTGTGTGAGAGTTAGCAAAATTCCTCATTAACTGGATCCTCACTCCAGCTTCCTGACTCCTTGCTTGCTTTGGTGGAAAGATTATCTGAGTTTCAACTGAGCCCTACTCTTACCACTATTACCATATTTCTGAGAAAAAAAAAATCCAACAATATTCTTTAGAGTCAAATTTCTTACCTAAATTATAAATGGAAATTATGTTGCCACAATATAGCAATTACACCAGTAGTATCTGGAAAACCACTGCAAAGCAATCTTAACAGAATTATTTATGTGTGTATATAAATATAAGATCATAGAAGGTTTTGAATTGGAATGGACCTTAAAGATCATCTACTTCCAACCCCACCTGCTATGGGCAGGGACATCTTCTGCTAGATCAGACTGCTCAATGCTCAGTCCAGCCTGGCCTTCCAGGGATAGAGCATCCACAACTTCTTGGCACAACCTCTTCCAGTGTCTCGCCACCCTCACAAGAAAGAACTTCTTCTTTATATCTAATCTTAATCTACCTTCTTTCAGTTTGAAGCCAGTCCCCTTGTGCTCTTACTTGGACATTGAGCCAATTCCTTTTCCAGTATGTGGTCCACCCATGAAATCCATGCCTCTCCAGTTTAGAGACAAGGATGTTTAGAGACAAGGACACTGTCAAACTACACAGGCCTCCTGGCATTTTTGCCCAACTTCATCTTTGTCAGAATACATCACTCCTGAGCTTACAGGAGGTGATCCTTGAGTATTCATCAGCTTTCTTGGGCCACTCTAACCTCCAGGGCTTTATCTCATGGTACTCTACCAAGCAGAACCCTGAAGAGGCCAAAGTCTGCTGTCCTGTAATCTAGGTTAGAGAGTTTATAGTGTGCCCTTCCCTCTGCCTTGAGGATCTTTAATTCCACCATTCTGTGGTCACTGCAGCCAAGGCTGGTTTCGAGCTTCACATTCCCCACCACTTGTTAGTAAGGACAAGGTCCAGAACACCACCTCTCCTCATTGGCTTGAAGACAGAAGTTGTCACCAATGCATTCCAGAAACCTCCTGGATTGCTTATGTCCTGCTGTGCTGACTCCCCAGCAGAGATCTGGGTGGTTGATGTACCCCATGAGGACCAGGTTTTGTGAACATAAGGCTGCTCCTATCTGTCTATACAGGGCCTCAACTGCTCCTTCCTCCTGGTCAGGCAGCCTGTAGTAGATCTCCACTATAATGTCACCTGTTCCTGCTCTCCCTTTAATCCTGACCCATATGGCCTCAGTCGCCTCCTCATGCATTCCCAGGCAGAGCTCTGTGCACTCCAGATCATCATTGACATATAGGAGAGGATAACACCCTCTCCTCATTTATCCATACTGTCCTTGCTAAAGAGCTTTTATAACTTCCATTCCAACACTCCAGTCTTAGGAGCCATCCTGCCACATCTCTGTGATGTCAGTAAGATCATCACCCTGCAGGAGTGCACACATCTCTAACTCCTAACATACGTATATGTACACATATATATAACAAAATATATATATAAGAATGCATATATATGTTTAAATAGGAGTGTGTATGATACATATGTATTTATTAAAAGGACAAAGTCCTTTTAAAAATCCATATCATAATGATAAGATCCATGTATTAGAGAAAAGCAAGATTCACTATACAGGCCCTCAGTCCATCTCAGCAGTACAATAAACCCCCCACACTTTCTCCAGTATTCACATCTCCTGAACTGCAAGGCAAAATTAAAGGTCTTACACTTTCCATTATTCCCTATCTATGTTATTTAGTTTAAAACTATTATACATAGTTCAAAACAGTATTATAGCAATTCCTACTAACATAGCTGCTACTGATAGCAAGAATAAAGTTAGAAATATGCATTTGGTAGATTTCAATTAAAAAATAAAGTTCCACAGAGGCTTCTAAATAGGTTTTTAGGCAAAAAGTAGCTGTCATAAGGACATAACTAATTGTTCACAGTATAAAACGCTGATGAAACACAGACGTTTCCATTAGTATTTTTAAAAAGGTTACCCAAATGTTCAGTACTGTATTTTCTTTCATTTAAATTGTCTTTATAATCTCCTTTCTTATTATTTTATTGTTAAACAGTTTGATATATTTTCTTTGTATTTCTCACAAAAATGCCCTTCCTTCAGTTCTCCTTCATAGATGCCTCTACTGTGTCTCCCCTTAACAAGAGTTATATTCCAAAGGAAATTATTAACCTTAAGTTACCTTTCCTGTTAAAAATAGAATAATTCTAAGCTTCTGAAGCTTATATTCCTTCAGTTCCTGAAATATAGTTGAAAAAATGTAATTTTTTTTCCTACACTGCATGAACTTGACTTCTTGATTTCTCTTTCTGGCTCCTCTTCTTAAACTGGAAGTATGTATTGCACATAGTAGATTATCAAATGCACTTAAAACAAAGCTAGACTACATTAATTAATGTTGTATGTGCACTTGAAGTGGGTAATATAGTTCATCCTCTGGCACTCAGCTCATTAATTTCAAAATGTATGTTACTAAACCTCTTATCTTGGTTTTATCTAATTAAATTGCTAAGATGAAACTTAATAAAATCAGAGGTTTTTAAATGTCATTCAAGGCACAGCTACAATTAAGAGATCAAATATTCATAGTTTTAGAAGACTCAACCCAGTATGACCACTTTTTGTGTATGATCAGTTTTGTGCTGATTTCTTTCCAAACTGAACTGTCTTTATTTCAATAATGTTAGGATTTTCAAAGATAGAAAGGAAATTAGTACATACCACTCTTAACAGATAGTTTAATTAAGGTTCAGTCTAATACAGATATCTATGTATTATAAATAATATGAAATCACAGAGTAACATGGAATCACAATGATTTTTTTTAAATCATTGCAACTAGTCAAAATGACAAGAATCACAGGCTCATTCAGGTTGGAAGTGACCTCAGGAGGTTTTTATTCCAACCTCCTGCTTGAAGCAGGAGCAGCTCTGAGGTCAGACAGAGTTGCTCAAGGCTATATCTAGTCGTGTTGAAAATCTCCAAGGACAAAGACAGTACAACCTCTCTGGGAAACCTGCTCCACTGCCCAACTGTCCTCATGGGAAGCAAGTTTTTCCTAAAGTGAAGTCTGAGAAGCAATTTTTTTCAAATCATGCCCATTGTATTTTGACCTCTTCTTCATCATGCAACACCATGAAGAGATTTGCTCTTTCTTCTTCATGGCATTCTTGGTTTTGGAATTCAACACACAACATATAGTTATAGTTGCTGGATCTCTCAGAGTTTTAGCTCCCTCACCTGACTCCCTCGGTACTGGAAAGATTCTTCACAGGATTCAAGCAGAGCTACAGTCTGTGCTGACTGAACACAGAAAATATGAGAACTCAAAAGGTAGCTGTTGTGGACATAGCAGAAAATGATTGAGCTGATGCAGCTCCCCATGCTGCAGCAGTAGAAGGATAGGGAAAGGTAAGTCACATTAACATTATTTTGGTACATACCTGGTCAGAAAGTACAGGTACTCCAAACATGACATATTCTAACACAACTGGTTATACATATCTGGATTGAAGTATCCACCCCACAGAAGATGAAGAGAAACAGTCACAGCTCATGTTACCTATCCAGCAATTATTACTATTCACTGACAATATTGAAAGCTAGTCTGCTTGATCTTGTTCTTTGACTGATCCCTGCAATAGTGGCATAATAAACCAGGTGTCCATGAGAGGTGGCCTCACCTCCAGAGGCTGTTTAGAAATATCTGTAAGTCCAGTTATGTGAGCACATTCCAGTTTGTTAGCACAAATATTTCAGAGAAAAAAGCCCCTAGCCTCTACAGAAAGTTAAGTTTGAGACAACCATACAGCAGATGTATCAACAAGGACAACGTACCTATCACAACAGGGAAATGTAGCTTCACTGGCTTGTATTTTGATGTTTGTAGCTGTTGCTGCAAGTCCTGTTCAGCATAAAAAATGTCTTGTACAAGAGAAACAACTAAATGCTTTCTATTTTGGAATGAGCAACCAGAAGACAGACAGGCCTGAAAGGCTGATAAAGAAAAAACTTGAAGGACATAACCACAAATTAAGATCCCATTTTAGCTAGGTAAGTCAGCACATTCATGATACAGGGCAGGGCATTGTCTCTTCTGAAGTGCACAGAATTGGCCACATGTTAAAATACTCTGTTGGTTCAGGATTAGAAAAAAGGCATTAATTTAGTCACATTGAAAGTGTCTTGTCTATCTGCCATATCTACCCATGCACATCCAGAAGAAAGTGTGGCTGCTCTCACAGGAATGATACTTATTATTAGCAACAAAAATATTAAAATATTGTCTGATTTTATTTTTTTAAGAAAAATGTGTTTACAGCAGCCAAGATGTCTGTCCTGCTTTGTCTACTCTTATCTTCTGAGGCTGCTTAAGTAAACACCCCCAATCTTTATAAGAACAGATCAGCTCAGTGAGTGAGGTTGGTGTGCTATAAACGACTCATTGTCTGTATTCATTTTAGATTGTACCTACAGAGGATTTATAGAAACAATACCTAGGTGGCACTGAGGAGGCTATCAGTGCTATTTACAGACAATTTAAAGGAATAAACCTGCAGTTAGGCCAGTGTTTGCTTTCCCTTGTGGTCTCCCTGCAACGCTTTCTAATCCTATTGTGACTTGATTGTTTCACAGCAAAGTGCTCCACAGAGGCCAGTAATTGGCACACAGGTTCAAATTAGATTGCTGTGTGTTTAGGAAAGCAGGGGTCATTTCCCATCAGCACCACTCATTAAGAAGCAGAGTGCTAAGTTTTCTATTACAGAAAATACTCGTATGTAAGTGTGTGCCTGTTTGGGAGGGGGATTTTATATATAACCTTCAGCAGAATGAGCCTGTGATCAACAATATGCAAAACAACTTCAATAGAGGAATACATTAACAATAAATTAACAATGTTTTTCTTAATTCTGCATCCATCTGACCATCATGCACAAATTCCTTTTCGCTTATTAAATATGAACTCAAACATGTGGGTGAATTCAGAAACTGGCTTGGAGACAGTTGAAAAGTTGGCCTCGTGTGCCCCTGGCTCTTGTGAATTTTAATCAGGTTCTCAGCATTAACTGCACATCAGCCAAGCCTGCGTTCTGATATACTGGAAGCCCAAGTCAGCTCCTGCACATTTGCTGTGGGGAGGAAAGAGATAGAGTTCAGAAATGATGCAGTTGGGCCCCAAATTAACTGAATGAAGAGAGATAACATCAATATACACCAGAAAGAAGGGTGAAGGACAGGTTTAATTAAGAAAAAGAGAAAGAAAGAAATCTGTCAAGAGGAGCAAACACCCTATGCCGCAAGCTTAATTGGTCCTGGCAATAATCAACTAATCATTTGTTCATGTTTAAACAGATGAGAGGAATTTGGGTAATTCTTGCCTCTCCTGAGATACCCTGGGGCACCTGACTTTCCTCAAATGCTGAATAGTGTCCTTTCCTCTAGGATGACTAAGGGAGGTATCTATCTATGTCCTGGCTGTGACTCCTTCAGAACCAGAAAGCAGGCACTGCAACACGTGCCTCCAGGGAAATCTCACTTGCTAGACTTGCATCAGCCATTTTTAACTCACACAGTATCATTACTGTGGTATGGCCCCTGTTTTGCATAATAGCCTAGTGGTTAAGAGGTCTCCTGCCAGAAAGAAGACACCCAGGGTGCAGCCTGAGGCAGCTGCAATCCTATACCATGCTGCTGTAGAAGAGTCCTGTGGGCCCAGAGTGCTAGACTGTTTGTAGGGAGAGTATTTTCTGCTCCTTAATGATTTGTGGGGAGAAGGGAGGGAAGGTCACTGCGTGGAAAAGGCATGAAGCCAAATGAAAAGCAAGTGGATAAGTATGAAGTGCTCTGGCTTAGTGGCACCATGTTCACTTTAGACAAAGCAGTTCTGAAATGTTGATCCATGTCCTGAGGAGTGGATATGTATTTCACATGATGCCTTGGAATTAACCCCTGGAGGACTCCCCATCCCTCCCGGTCACAGGAGCCTACTTCAAGTTTCAAATCCCAGTGTGATGCAGGATATAGATGGGGTCCAGCATGTGGTCCTCTTGCTATTGCCTTCTCCACCTCTAGTGCATCTTTATCAAGTGGATCCCCATTAACATCTTCCTGAACTCTTCTCCCATTCACTGGGTGCAGAGTTGATACGCTGAGGTCAGTCTTGCAAATTGTGCTCCTAAGGCACCATTTGGATGGTGACCCTGTCCTTATAACTACTTTGTTCTTCCCTTTATGTGGCTGCTATTTAAAATGTTTCTTGCTATCTTCTCCAAGTACTGAAGTTTCCCATGGTGGTGACAGAACCTCATGAAGAATGAGCCAGCCCAGGGCCACATCCTGTAGCTTATGGACACTACATTTTTGGACTCCAGGAGTGTCCAAAAATGCATGCCTAAGAAAGATTATAAAGACAAAGTGTGAGAACATACACAATCTTTTCCCTAGTCCTCCCTTGTTCTCCAACTTCTTCCAGCTATGGGACTTGATGAAATTGTCTGGGAATCTGTCTGTAGTAAAAATCACAGAATCATAGAATGGTTTGAGTTGGAAAGGACTTGAAGGATCACTTAGTTCCATCCCCCCTGCCCCATGGGCAGGAACACCTTGCACTAGACCAGGTTGCTCAAAGCCCCATCCAACCTGGCCTTGAACACTGCCAGGGATGTGCTCCTTTTTCAAGGTACTTGTCCAGTGTTCTTCAAACCTTCTCTTAAACTCTTCTCTTTCCAGGGAAACTTTTACTCTGCTGAAAAAAATACACTGAGATCTTTAAGTAACCTGACTCATGCTTCCTTTTCCCTTTCCTCTTGCCAGTGAGGTGTATTTTTTCACACGTAGGAATGAAAAAAAAAAAAACCCTGCTGTTTATATGAAACACAGATAGCAATCTTCATTTTCACTTACTCCCTCTGACGTGAGCCTTAAAGGTACACTATAAGGATGTAACCTGTCGTGGACAGCAATATCAAATCTAAGATGATGATATAAAGTAAGTAAAAAATTATACCTAAATGTGGAGTTTTGCTGTGTAAATGGAGTGAAATTTCAGTCAGTGCCAGCATTTCTCCTCCCCTATCTCTAGCTGCTACCACCCAGTCTTGTGCATTATGGTTTTTCGTCTGCATTAGTTTTATATCCAGCATGGCAAGTCACAGCCTTACAGAGATCCCTTATCTTTAGACTGGGACTACATTCCTCTGTCTTCTTATCATACATCTGTTGAAATGTTGTGAAATCCGCAGTGATCTCTGGATTGAAGATGTGTTAGCATGTAAAGTATTAAACAGTTGTTACTTCAATTCTGCTGAGATTTGCCTTTGTCTCCCTGGGATTTTATCTCATATTTACTAACATGCAGAGAATACATCTTGTTTTCCTGGTATGGCAACAGAAACACTGCTGCTCTCTGAAATCCCATTCATTGTAGTTGGACTCTGATGACTATAGACACGTAGGGAAAAAAGCCTGTTTGTCTGTTTTTTTCCTAAAGACAAACCATGAGAAGCCAGCATGATATATTCAGAAATACATAATTCCATGTGGTGTCACACCAAAATGAAAGGCACAGATGCACATCCAAGAAACTGGGAGAGGAGGGGAAGGTACAGGGAAGCAATAAAAAATAAAAAAAAAAATGAAAAGTTATTAAAAAAATAAAAAAGAGCTTTGAAAGTTTTGGGGTTTTTTTGTAACACAGATCATCATAAAAATAGAACTACCGTATCAACTGAATCAAAGTCCCAATTAGCCAAAAATCTTCTATCTTCTGTTAGAAATGATAAACATTTCTTTTCCTCCTGTTGCTATGATTTGTAATCTTTATGTGATCTATTTTCTAGGTGTAAGGATTTCCAGGCTAACTGGAATTGGGAATGGTTTTAAACTGAAGGAGGGTAGGTTTACATTAGACATTAGGAAGAAATTCTTTACTATGAAGGTGGTGAGACACTGGAACAGGTTGTCCCAACAAGTTGTGAATGCCCCATCCCTGGCAGTGTTGAAGATCAGGTTGGACAGGGCTTTGAGCAACCTGGTCTAGTGGACAGTGTCCCTGCCCATGGCAGAGAGGTTGGAACTAGATGAGCTTTAAGTTCCCTTCCAACCCAAACACTTCTATGATTCTATGATTTTGTGATCTTCTATTGGTACTAGTAGTGCTAGTGAACTTCCTCCCTTCCCCGCCCAGTTCCCCAATTTATAGTTAATTTTGCTTTAATGTTTCATATGGAGTACTAATAAAGGAAAAGTCTTATAAAAGTTTTAATAAAGGAAAAGGCTTTTTGTTGTTTGGTTGTTTGTTGTTTTTTTTTACCAGAACTGGTAGTTACTAAAGAAAGGTGATTTATTGACTAGTTCCAACTCTATCCTGCCATTTGGGCTCCTAGTCAGTTAAACACCTGGTGGGGGTGGAAATGGCCTGTTGAGCCAAGCACAAGCCTCTCAGCTGCATGTCAGTCCCGTATGTGGCCAGGCATGTGAGCCTTGGCCACCACCCAGCAGAGCAGCCACAACCACTGCCACCATGGTGATGGTAACAGGCATGCCTGGGCCCCAAACTACAGAGTCTGGAGGAGGATGTTTAAAAACATGTAAATATGTTGTATTTTGGTGAGAAATGAGGGAAGGCTGGTTTGTTCTTCGCTCCTGGGTTCACAGGTTGCAGGTATCTGTTGTTGAGGGGTTCCAGCAGCCATGTTCTTCCTCACTTATGGATCATTGAGTTCACTAAATCACATAGGAAAGATTATCTTGAGCTGGTGAGATTTTGCTGCATGCTGGAGATAAATGATGTGATTTTTTTCCCAGTGAGCTTCTGTATTCTGAGATGCAGTTACACATTGCTGCATCTGGCAAACAGAAACCTTCTACTTCACTTATGTCCTATAATCGCAAACCTGATGGACTGACCCCTGACTGAGAGTTTAGGTCTTTCCAGATGGAGCAAAGTCAGCAACAAACTGCATACAGAAAAGACCTTTTAGGAGACATGTTTTCATTGACTGAAAAGCATCACAAGGTAGAATGAAACAACTTTGTATGTACAAACCTACTCAACCTATTTCTTTCCACACACTTCTGGCTAATCAGCTTTACTGAGACACCACAATCAGCAAAACAGCCACTAGTTGCACAGGTCAGAGAATTTAACATGAAGTACAATCCCTCCTGAAGTCATTGCATTTCATCAATAACACATAATTGTTATATTCAGAATGAAGTGAGACTATAATACAACTTCTGTGATGTATATTGCTCAGAAGTAACATAAATTCTCAGTGGTTCAAAATATGGTCCAAATTCTGTTGGTTCCCCTATTATCTATCAAGGTGAGTGGTTTTTTCTCATACACACTGTTTCTAGCTTAACTTCTCTCTTTTTAATTTATTCTACAACTGCCATGAAATCAAAAACATACAGAAATCCATTCAAAGAGTTAAATACAATCATTTCATCATTAGAAAGGATAGAATGCAACTATGAGGCCAAACAGTCTAACTTAGGTTAAATGACGGGTCAAAGAAAGTTCATTCCTAATAATGCAAATCACAAATCAGTGTCTCAGGAACAGCATATATGAAATGGTGTCTGAAACATCAATAACAGGTTTTTTCCCTTATAATTATTATTAGCTTGGTAATAGTCGTTAGTGACCTATCTCCTTCTGCTGATTTAGTAAAGTGCACCTAATAACAAGCAGGGGTCAAACGTACAAACCAAATGACACTGCATTCCCTAGATACATAGTGTAGTTTCTAATGATAAATGCCTTGGAGTGTTTTTGTCTCACCCACCAAAATTAAGCCTATTAGAGTAAAATATGCCAATTGAAAACATTATAAATCTTGCCTGGAATATAAAACAAATCTCTATAAACAGTGCTAAAATGACAAACTACCTCTTGTGTTAGAAAGGCTGAATCTCTAAAGTAGCTTTTATTTCAGTTCTTAGTTAAAAAAATCAAGCCTTCAGAAATGGTGTATATTTATTGTATAATTAGTGAGAAAGAGGGAAAGCAGTATTCTATTATGGTCTCTTTTTTTCCAGGAATTAATTATGATTTCAACAGAAAGAATCCATCTTCTTTCATGAGAAGGAGAAAGTATTGTCTCGTAATTTTAGACACAAAAGAGACATTCTCTTAGACAAAGAGAGTTATTTCACAGTTCAGGGGAAAAATAACAGTGCTTATATCCATCTCTGTATTAAGAGTATCCATAAAATCAGTATCCATAAAAATTAGCTAGTCTCTTACTTATCTTTGCTGGAGCCCACTGAAGCCATTGAGTTTCAAACTGCAGTATTATTATTCTTTGATGTCTACAGCTTAGCAGCACAAAGCTGGTCTCCAAGCACTTACTCTCTATAAAGAAACACAAATGTTTGGCCTTTGGGCTGTAAATATTGTGTCACCATTGATTTTTAACATATAAAGTGTATTTTCCTGAATGTCAAGTATTCTCAAAGTGCAGGGACTCCCATGAGCACGGAGTGTCAGGAATTAAAAACAGTTTAAAAGCAGGAGCTACAAGCAAGGGAAAAGGAAAGTAATAGCAAGAAACAAGAGAAAGAAATGAAAGAATAATTAATATGAACTTAGCTGAATATTACATTATCCTTTATCTCCCAGATGAACATGTCACCTGGGGAGCATAATATCCTATTATCAGTAAAAAGAAGTCTGAACTGTGATACTATCAATAAACATTTTCTTATTACATCAGGTAGTGTTCTTGAAGGATTTGTGTGTCTCATGCACTAGAGGAGATATTTTTCTCAGCTAAATAATAAGATTAATTTGGGGATCGGTCACACTAATGGTTCACAAACACTGAAAGTGTCAGTAGCTGAATGGAATTACAGAATCATGGAATAGAATCACAGGGCGGTTTGGGTTGGAAGGGGTGTTAAAGATCACCTAATTCCAACCCCCTGCAGGGACACCTTCCAGTAGACAAGGTTGCTCAAAGCCCCATCCAACCTGGTCTTAAACACTGCCAGGGATGGGGAAGCCACAACTTCTCTGGGAAACCACCCTCACAATAAAGAACTTCCTTATATTTAATCTAAATTTACCCTTTTTCAATTCAAAGCCATTCCTCCTTGTCCTGCCACTAGAGGCCCTTATAAAAGTCCCTCTCCAGATTTCTCATAGGCCCCCTGTAGGTACTGGCAGGCTGCTATGAAGTCTCTCTGGAGCCTTCCTTTCTCCAGGCTGAATAAGCCCAACTCTCACAGCCTGTCTTCATGAAGACATGCTCCAGCCCTCTGATCATCTTTGTGGCTCTCTTCTGGACTCACTCAAGCAGGTCCAACTCCCTCTTGTACTGGGGGCCCAGAGCTGAACACAATACTTCAAGTATTCTGCTCACAAGAGCAGAAGGAGAAAGAATGTAAATGTGGCTCTCACAATTTGCTATTACTGCCTAATAGCACTTCAATATTTGTTACTCTGTTGTGTCAGGTGCTTTGGTGCTTATTGGCCAAACTGATTCCCTTTAAAAGGTGGTTCAGAGCAGGATCTAGCTTAGCTGAGGCAGATAGATGAGGAGCAAGTCATCTTATTCTCCTGGGACAGAGACAAGCTTTGCATCACCTCCTGATGTGGGCCTCCTGCCATGGAGTACAGATGGATAGCTGGAGGTGGACACAGCTTTCCCCCCTCAATTACCTGGGATGAATCCAGGGTGAGATAGCACCTCGCTGACATGGCTAGGAAAGCTGAGATGAACACAACCTATTGGATGCAATGTCTTTTACAGTGTAGCCTTGGGCAGCACAACTTTGCAATCTCCTTTGCATAGGCTGGCAGTAAATCACCAGCTTATCCAAAAATGAGTAAAAGGAACACTCCTTCTAGGCAATTATTCAGAGCAGACCCATCTCTATAGCTTATTTCTATAGCCAGTGCAGACAGACAAAGTTCCTGAGAGCCTAAGTATCTTAGGTCAGGCTGACCTCTGACTCTTACACCTCTCCCATGAACTTGTGTGAATACTTCCCCAAGCAAGAGCTTTGAATAACAAATTCAGTCCAGACTGGAGAAGAGATATTGCCTTTACTCTCTGAAAAATATATTTGAACAGATGTACTGTAAAAGTCGTGGGGGCTAAAACCCTATTAGCTTTTATCCTTCCCTATCCCACCTGCTGCTATCAGTAATCATTTGAAGGATATTACACATCAGACTCAGAGATTCCTTTGAACTATTTTCTCATTTATTGTGCTTACTAGATGTTTCTTTCAGAACTTCAAAAAAAGTCTGGCATCCATCTCAATTTTATCTGCCTAAGAACAATCAGGTTGCCATCAGACATTATCTAAGACATTTATATAAATATTGACTACTTAATGCAAAACATTCTTTAAATATACAGGCACATATGCCAGCTTCTCTTAAGAAAGTTGAAGAACTCTGAGTTCTGAAACATTTAAGAAACATTAAAGGTATCTTTTTTATAAAGGCTGCCTCTTCAGAGATGGTGAGAATTTCCAACTCCCAGCGTTAAAGCACTCATCTTGTCTCAGCAGCAGGCATTCAGGGCCTGGAAAAACCTGCCCTAGAGACCAGAGATACTCTATCTATTTAGTTTATCAAGGTGAAGCTTAAGAAGTTATTTGACATGTAAAAAAAGTGCAAGCACAGGGAAAAGACTTCTTATAGCAGATTCTTTCTATCTATGTAAACAAAAGTGTACCAGTTTCCCAGAGATAGAGGTAGGTATATTCAGGAATAAAAGCAGGATCTGATCTACTGTCTCTGCTCATTGCAGGGAGGTTAGGACTAGATGACCTTTGAAGGTCCCTTCCAACCCAAACTATCCTATGATTCTATGATTCTATTTAACCAGCTACAGTCTGGGAATTACATGTATAGTATTCCAGTGATCATTTTTGAGATATCTAGTAAAGTGATCCTCCTGAAGGAAACTGATCCTACTTGATAGATCCTGCTTCAAAAAAAAAACAAAAAACCTATCCATCTAATTAGATTGCTAACTAAGGTAGTTTTTTTAAGTCTAAATAAAGTGATTACTTATTAGGAACTATTTGAAGACACCTTCAGGTTTTCTGAGAAACATTAGTCCTTTGTGTGTGTATGTGTGTCTATATAAAACTTTAATTTAAGAAGGCTTCTTTGTTAAACACCAAAACATTTAAGGAAAAATTAGGTAGACAAGATCTCCCCAAAATATTTATTTTTATCAGTTGGTTGTTGGATTAATTCCTGGATAACAGCTACTGATAACAGTTTCATTAGCCATTGGAAAAATGAACTGAGGACTGCATCTGGCTAGAAATGACTTTAAGACACATAACCTAAGCTATAAGGTATAATGGAAGAACCTCAAAGTGAAATTCCATGTCCATATTGATTAGAAGATGAAACAAGATGCATCTTCATTTGGATGTAAACAAATTTGTGAAGAAAAATGAAGCAAGTGCTGATCTACCTGCTACGGTGTGTATCTTGTCAAGTCACACAGTATCAGCTCTTAAGTGCTGTCAGTTCTATTTGAAGCACCCAAACCAGTATTTGAAGCACCCAATAGGACCAATTTGCTTCTTAGACCCTAGTTCTACATGACTGACTCCAAAACTGAAACTCAGTCCTCTCTGTTTTAAAAACTACATGTAGACACCAAGATCTCCAAATGGAACCTACATCCCCTCAGGATCAGAGCTCCTGCAGCTGTGGATGAGGAGCCTTTCTCTGGATGTTACATGAGGGATGGCTGCTGTCTAAATGCTCATCTATATTTGTGGCTCGTGGCTTGTGGCCTTTGGTTTCTACACCTGGAAGTCTTAAAAATAGCATGCAGATGAGGCCTTCAGTGACATGGTTTAGTGGTGGTTTTGGCAGTCCTAGGGTAATGGTTGGACCTGATGATTTTAAAGGATTTTTTCAACCTAGCTGATTCTATGATTCTATGAGCAGTACAGATGGGTTTAAAAGAGGTACTGTGGATTAAACAAAGAGAAAATAAATCCTATCAATTTGTGCCTTTCAGTTGCACTCCCCCACCCTCCCCCCAAAAAAAAAAGAAAAATCAAGTTTTTTAAATAAATTAAAACATTATGAGCAACACCCACATACTGCCTCTAAAATAGCCTGGGATCGAGTAAAGAACTCAAAGGTTGCAGATACTGCTACACAGTTCCAGAAAATTGTTTAACTTTATATCTTAGCAGTAAATGTACCTTTCTGTCTCTCTCACACACACTTTGAAAGATGATACCAATGTTTTATTGTACACTGGGAAATATGACAATATTTTGTGTAGTGCGGGAATAGTTTTGAAAATCTAAAATACAGCTATTGATCATCTCAAACTATTCAATCTTCAATTAGACATTGAACTTTAGAACTGGCAGAATATATAAGATTTTTCTATCCTTGAATACCCGTTCATCTTTGTCTATGAATAATGCATCTTGATACCGTAGTGCAGTCAGATACTGGTATAATTAGATACATTTCTGAGGTCTGCCTATGGTTCATGCATCAAACACTGATCCTTCAGGCTGCCTTGTATAGGTCTATAGGCTTGGGACGCTGAAAAAATGAACACAGCCATGCTAACAGTGCCCTCACTCCAGTTACAGATGTAAGATGACAGTGACTGCTCCAAGGCATACTAATTACAAAGTATTTAGCAGTCAGTCTTCAGCACACACCTGCCAGAAGCAGAGATGGGGGAAATGTGATAGCCCTGTTTCTTATGTTACACAGACCCCAGCTGGAAGCTAAGTTCTTAAGAGGCCAATGACTGTACAAACCATATGTTATCACAGTTCAATCATGCCCATAGCTTTCCCTTTTTTAATGTATATTTGTGCTTTCTAGGTAATGTGACATCTTCAAACTAATCCAATGGATATCTCAACCTGTGGGAATATTAAGGTAATGCAGTGCTACAGATCAGATTCACTGCGTTATGCTAGATTTGCACTTGTGTTTCTGCATAAAGGCTCCATCTCCTAAGCTGTTCTGGCTATAAACTTTGCCAGGAGGTGGCCCATTTAATCTAGACACAAATTTTGCTATTTCAACTTATGCCTACTGTGGATTTTAGCATTTGGGTCCAAATAGCTTCTAGAAAAAATAAACCAGCTCTGTCTTGAGTGCCAATTTTGCTATAGAGATCTACTTATAACTGATAGAAACAATACATAAATTAGTTTGAAAAGTCTAAAAACAGGATAAATTACATCTGTTCAACATTTTTGTTGTTTTTAATAACTAAAGACTGAAAAGCACTTTTAAAAATTATACAGGTCTTAATTTTTTGTAAAGAAAATAGAGAAAAGGACCAGAAGGTAAAAAAGAAGAGCACACCCGTTTATGAATGCTCTGCAATGTAATTAGGGAAAAAGGGAAATAAAACAAAGAAAAATTTTGCAGGGCAGCATTTCACTGCTGCTGATTAAATTCTCTGTATAAAAGTTGTTTCAAGGAAGCCAGGCAAAAATTAAATTTTAAGTTTTTCTTCTAAAACTGGTGAGGAAGAATTTGCCTTTATCAGAATCAGGGAAAAACTTTGCCTTTCACATCATAATATTCTCTTACATTTGCTGAACTCAGTGTTTTCTACAGCAGTGTTTTCACCTGACTGCTTAGACCCCTGGCTAACACAGTTGCCCACCATCAGCCCATGGCACAGTCAGCATTTGAACCCACAGACCCTGATTACACATTGGAAGCTTAATCCTCTGGCTCACAGAAACTACATTAATACAAATCCATACAATTACAGAGCTAAAAGCAAGAAACACGTAGGAGCAGTCTACTACCCAAAGAGAAAGACTGAGAAGCAGATAAGCAGCAAACTACATCAATGTGCTTTTGTGAGCTTACGAAACCCTCTTTTTACATACACTGCGTGCATGGTCAGAACAGAAGAGCAGCAAGGAAAAAAAACCAATCCTGCATGCTTTGACTACACATTTTCTAGTTCAGTCTTCAGACCTTTGGGAAGAGGCTCTGTCTTGTACATGCAAAACTTTCTGCTAGAAAATAAAAGATGAAAACTGCTTTCAGCTGAAAATTTAGGGAGAATATTTTTGATTAACAAAGTAACTATAAAATATTTTATACTTTTGTTCTCATTCTCTCTTCATCACTGCTATCTCATCACTTTTTTTCTTGCTTTTCATTTTGCCAGTGATGAAGGGGAAGAAAGAGAAAAATAAAACAAAACCACAAAATCTATTTATGACCAAGAACCTAAAGCTCTTGTATATAACTTCCATTTAACAAAAATAACTATGTTCATTTTTTTGTTTCAGCTAGAAAAATAAAAATTATTTCAGACATCATTCCTTTATGAAAAAAACGCTGTTAGCCTTACCATGAAAGAGATTTTCAGCTCTTTCAGTTCAGTTGTTCTGTTTATACGTCATATTTAACTCGTTAAAGGGGAAAGAGAAAAGTGACCTAGCTTTACTGTTCTTATTGTTCTCATCCCCCTCATCTTGCTCAAACAAAACCTTGATCACTAAATGTAAGTCAGAACTCAGTGAAATCACTTAATGACTTTCGTGCTGTTGTTTTTGAGGAAGAACTGAATAAAAGCTTTGAGACTTCATCAATTGTTTGACTTTGTCTTGTTGTCTAAAATATATTTTTCAGTAATTTATATATATGTATCCTTCTGTGTAGCTGGCAGAGAACTTGGAACTTCTCTAACACAGTGCCTCCCACTCCTCTGTTTTTTAGGTACAGATAACCCTAGCAAAAGAAGGGCTAAAGGGTGGTGAGGCACTGGAATGGGTTTCCCAGGGAGGTTGTGAATGCTCCATCCCTGGCAGTGTTCAAGGCCAGGTTGAATGAAGCCTTGGGTGATATGGTTTAGTGTGAGGTGTCCCTGCCCGTGGCAGGGGGGTTGGAACTAAATGATCTTAAGGTCCGTTGCAACCCTAACTATTCTATGTATCAAAAAGTTATCACATTGACCAAGGAAGAAGAACTCAAAAGAATCTACATTCCCTCTTCTGAAATTGTAATTCTGCTACAAAATCTGTGTATTCATCCAAATGCTATCATTTAGACTAACTTTTCCTTTTGCAGACCTCCTCTGTAGATGTCAGCATTGCTGGAAAATGTCTTTATTCTCATTAGCAAAAGTATCACCAGAGTACTGCTTGCTGTGTTGTCAGACAAGACAAATAGAGACCCAAATACAGCTTGGGTGTACAGCTCCTTCCCATGGGCTTTACTCCCTATTGAGAGAAAGGCAAATTCTTCACCCTTTCTTTCTGCATGGTTGACATTTTGCATTTAACTGTGTCTGCCTAGGACTCACTAAGCCACAGGTTTGCTGGAATACAGTACCAGGGGGTAATTCCAGTGTATGACAGCTGTTAGAGTGGAGTTCAGCAATTGTCCTTAAAAGCAGGACTTGAGCTGCCTAAAGAACTAAGCAATTTTTCAACCAAATGGCCTACTAAAGATCTGGACTTCTTAAGTTACTTTCTCCTTTTCAAACTAGTGCCCTTGCTTTGAAACTACTTTATAAATGGAGCAATAAGAACAGCAAGAAGTTGTATTAGATTACCACTAGATATTCTCTCTTCTTATACGATTTAAGTCTGTTATACATAGTGCATTTAATTCAGGCCAAATTCTAATTAAATACTAGATTGTGCATTACATTTCACTGCTTTGTACGAAGAATCTCATTTGCTTACATGCTGTGTTGAATAGATATATTAATGTGTAGTTACTTACTGACAATTTTTTATGTTAATCTGCAGTTATAATAAAAAAAAAGAACCCACCATTAATGAGGTTTTGTGATCTTGTTACACACAAAACACAACAGAACAGAGCAATGTAAGCAACGTTAATGCCTTCTCTCACTGCTTAAGGATAGGAAAAATGGGAAAGATGAGAGTGTCATGGTTTGAGCATGTTTTGAGGGTGTTTTTTGTTCAAGGTTTTTTTTTCCAGCCAGGTAGAGGAGGGGAGTCCGGGAGGAAGGAGAGACAGGACACCTGACCCAGGCTAGACCATGAGGTATTCCATACCATAGCACGTGATGCCCAGGATGCATACTGGGAAAGAAGAGCTGGAGAGAGAGCTCTAGAGGAAAATGGAGTGAGTTATGGGTCAGTGGCTGGTGGGGTGTTGTATTCTCTTCACTTGTTGTTTGCTGTATCATTATTATTTGTAGTGGTAATGGCAGTGGTGATTCTGTGTTATGCCTTAGCAATTAAACCGTTCTTATCTCAATCCGTGGGGGCTACATTCTTTGGATTCTCCTTCCTAACTCTCCGGGAGTAGGGGGACTTGGTTTAAACCACGACAAGAGTTACATGTATATTAACTACCTGCATGTTCAGCCATCCAAGTGCCTGCCAACAAGAAGCACTGGTTTCAGCATCTGAGCTCTTCTTGTGGCACCACAAGGAAAAAGGCACCAAAATGGCCAGAGGCACTCAGATCTAGTCCATCACCTTCCATCTTAGCCAGTTCCCTAGATGTCTTTGGTTATGACAGCTAGTTATCCAAATCTTATTAGTCATCATAGTTAATAATAAAGCATAGGTAAAGGCTGCTGAATTGCTAGAGCTTAAGTTAAGAATGCCTACAAAGGTGAACCATGAATTGAAAGCAGTTTGAATTTTGTTTGCAGTTACTAAAGCAAAACATTCCTTTCACACTTTAAACAATATTAGGGATTTTTTTTCCTAAACCTGATATTTGTTATGAATGTTTTTTGAGTATACACTGGTGTGTTTTATTGTTATAAAATAAAATATCAGGCTGTGCTTTGCATTTATTATTAATGCAAGATACACCAGTCTGTCTTAAAATTGTTGTATTGGGTGATATTTGCAGGTGCAATTGTTTTGTTTAGCAGATGCTATTTCAGAAAAGGGAGAGAGATAATGTTTCCCTCACAGTCCACAGGTGGGTATGTCAATAGGGAGCTAGATGCATACCTGTATTTCATAATACATGCTCACCTATAGACTCCGTTCCATGGCATCCTGCTTCCAGTGCCACAAAACTACGTTCACTCACATATTTCAGCTTCATGCTTTTCTATATGCAAACCACATCATACACATCCCTATTATGGGAATGTCTGAGGGGAATAATCTTTACTTGCAATCAGAGGTCAGGAAACATACACTGGAGCGTGCTTTTGAAGACTGGATATACACACTGCTGGTGCTGGTATAGCACATCTGGAAGGCAAGGGAGTGTGAGGGCACTTGAACACTATGCTACCTATGGAAGAAGTGCTGACCTCTTTACAAAATCTGTCTAGTGAAATATAAGTGATAACACAGGAGACAATTTCCACTGAAAAAAAACCTACACTGAAAGGGATATGCATTTCTAAATTGTGGCCCCAACTACAGGGACATTTGGGAAGCAAAGCCAGTGAATTTGAATTGCCCCTAAATGTACTATGACATGTGTTTGGACACTTTGGATTGTTTCATCATTTGGGTTTTTTTTTTCTTTTTTAGTTAACTGCTTTTGGTTTGAGGGGTTTATTTCTGCAGAATAGTGCCCTCCTTACACTTGTCACAGGCATTTGAGATACATAGATAGAAACCCTTTAAGTACAGCAGAAATGGGCTTTCTGGGGAGGTCATCTGAAACTCCTATAAACCTCACACTTATATGAGTACGCAGGAATACTTACTTCTCCTATGTACGAATGGACAAAACTAAGCACTTCCAGATTATCATTCACCTCTTACTCTGCATGTCTCTCTGTACTTACCATACAGGTGATTACAGGTAACCCAAGTGCTTCAGTGTAAAGTTCACAGATGTTTGGGTTGAATCTGAGTCAAACAACAGCTCTACTGCCATTTGGAATATGTACTAATAGAGCTCTGTAAGAAACAGAACAACTGAAGAAATCAATAGTTACTGGGTGATGTACAGAGAAATAGAAGATATTTCTTTTATTGCCTGGTTATTCATAGGAGTTATAGCTGTATTGTGTATCTAATTCTTTAAAGAATATTTTTATTTTTAATGGTAAATACCTGCTGTTATGTTTTGGCAGATATGTCTTGCTTTTTGGATCTAACCAACAAATATTCTTTGCGTCTCATACAGCAAACTCTTTATGCTTGTATTTGATTATTGTTATATCTCAACACATATTGACACGATTAGATTTTCTCTGTATTTCAAAATAGTAACATTTAACCCCTATTTTAGAAAAGTTAAAAGTCATACACAAGGAGTTATTCCTTATCTTTTAGGTTGATCAGCAAACAAAACCCCGAACAAAACAGAACTGACTGAACTTGCGTCCTATGTTTA